>NC_056751.1:440035658-440158158 GCF_019279795.1 Protopterus annectens
CACAACGGCATGAAAATTACAGAACCAACTGATATTGCCAACATCCTGGCAGGCAGGTTCAGTGCTAACTTTACCCCCCTCTCACCCCCTAAAGGGTCCATATCTATACAGGAAGAATGCAGAGTCCCTGTAATCACATGTATGCAGGTAAAAGCTACACTCTCTAAAACCAAAAACCCAGCATCCATGGGACCTGACAACATCCCAGGCTGCGTTTTACACGAACTTCAGAACGAACTGGATCCCCACCTAAGCACCATGTTCAATCATAGTCTCACATCAGTCTTTGTGCCCACTGAATGGCGCACAGCAACAGTTATTCCACTTCACAATGGGGGAGCCACCACTGATCCTGGGAACTATCACTCTATTAGCCTGACGAGCCTGGTCTTCAAGGTCATGGAACGTATCATCATGGAACTCATAAACAAAGATATTGTTAACCTCCAAACTCTGGAATCCACCCAGTTCAGGTTTGTGAAAGGCAAATCATGCCTTCTGAACCTGATTGACTTCTTTGAGGTAGTCACCAAAGCTATAGACAAGGGTAAGGTGGTTCACACAGCCTATCTTGACCTCGCCAAGGCTTTTGACACCATCTCCCATTCTGGAATTATAGCTAAACTCACTAAACTAGGTATAAATTCCTATGTCACAAGATGAGTTGCCAACTGGTTCCCTGACAGAACCCACACTGTAAAAGTTGCGGACTCCAAATCTGACTTTAAACCAGTGACAAGTGGAGTACCACAGAGTTCAGTCCTGGGACCTCTCCTGTTTGGTATCTACTTCTCTAAAGTACAGGCTAACACAGAAGGCCACTGGCTAATGAAATTTGCAGATGACTGCAAACTAGGAGCCATAGTCGAGTCCCCAAATGATGTGTACATCCTACAGAAGGGCCTCACTGAGACAGATGCCTAGTGTCAGAGGCATGGCCGCAAGCTCAATACCAAAAAGTGCATTGTCATCCCCTTTGGTAAAAACTCTGTACCCATGAACTACCACATAAATGGCAGTCTACTTAAAGCTGAATGTGTGATAAGAGACCTTGGGACCCAGGTGGACAGCAGTCTCTCCTTTGACAATCACATTGCCACAGTAGTCAGGAAATCCTTCTATGTAGCACACCTCATCACAAAAGGGTTCTCATCCAGGAAAAAAGAGGTCATTGTTCTCCCCTACTCGGCACTCAATAGACCCATTATAGAGTACAGCACCCCTTTTGGAATGTACCTCACAAGACATCTGCACCAACTGGAAAGGCCACAAAAGTACCTCACAAAAAGGATTACTGACCTCAAACAGATGCCCTACACTGACCATCTCAAAAAACTCCAGCTTTACTCTGTAGCATATTGCCTACTCTAAGGAGATCTCTGCCTAACATATAAAGCTATGTTAAACCCAGAGCTGTTGGACATGCTACACCTTAAGAAATCCCAATCCCTCCAAGCTACATGCTCTATGGACCTAAACCTTGTCCCCACAATAAACAGGACATGCTGGAGGGATAGATTCTTTTCCCAGAGACTTCCTATACTCTGGAACAAGCTACCCATGTATGTCAAGCAAAGTTCCTCATTATCACTCTTCAAGAAAAATCTTGATGAGTGGATGGGAAATAGGAAATACACCCCGGGGATCACTTCTGTGGCTCTGCTCGACAGGGGCACAGGAAATTAACTTTCTTGGGTGGTGTAAGCCAGGGACCCTTGTTGGCTAGGCTTACTTAGGCCCTTGGGCCGATAGCCTAGTACCTACCTATGAACTTATGTCAGACGTCTATCTGTCAAAACATTAATCCTAATGCATAACCTGTTGGCTAGCTGATTTCTTTCTGTCCTCTGTACAGATATGCAAATGTCAGGTATCCATCTTGGCTGCTTACAGGCAATCTATACTTGACTGACACTGACATGTCTGCCCAGCTGTGTTATGAATGCCACAGCTAGGAAACCCCACCCTGTATGCACCACATGCCATGGATACCTCATCTAGACTACCACAGTCAACAGAATATGCTTGGGTACAGGTCTCCAACCCTGAGACTAGCCATGTTATGTAATATATTTTACATACATGTCATTTGGAGCACCTCACTGGCCCTCTACAAGAGACAACCAGATGATTGGATGTTGCATTTAACTGTCACCCTGATGATCACTCACGTGGCATCAGTTGATAGATGGCCTGCTGACAATGTCAGGTGGCATGATACTACTGTACCCACATCCCCTACTCTTCTCATCTCTCCATACTGACAAATGTGTCAGTGTGCATTGCTAAGAATAACAGTGTCTGTGTGTTTGTAAACCTGCAGTTGATAATACCCTGAGGACCTTCTCACACACTACACCCCCCATTGCCATAGTTAGAAATGGCTGCTGCTGTAATGGACATTAAATGTACCTTCTTACACTCTTCACCCTATGAGCTACCTGGAGCTGGCAGTACCAGCACAACACTGTTGTACAAATGGGTAGATAGGCATGGGTTACCCTCTGAGTCCTGGAAGTGTGTGTATGTGTGCAAGTGTGTATATTTGTAGGATACAGCATTCTGAGGCCACATTCTCCAAATACAATACACCTGGCCATACAGTATAAGGCATAGTGATGTTGTTGACATTAGGAGAGCCATGACCAACCATCACCCTACTATCCCTGTGGCATGTTCAGTAAATGCATATCCTTGTAGTAGCACTGATGAGATAGACAAGGGGTTGTATTGCACTCCTGGTCAATGTGTGATTGTGGGTATGTCAGAGTATTATCATGGGTTTCATTGAGCAAAATATCCAGTGTGTGGTGTGGGTGATGGGTATACTGTCTTTACACCATGGTACCCCCAGTTTATGTCCCAAGGTCCACTGTATGAGGAACATTGTCACCATCAACTATACAGATGACTGAGTACACTATCCAGACCAATGATGCATGTGCTGTATGCAAATTATCTGTAACAGAATAGACTCACTGATAAAGCAGTTAGCACTGATAAACCCAGGTCTCTCAGATGTGTCTATAACTGTTATGTGTTTGTCAATGTGTATATGACAGTATGTCATACTATGTATTGTTCATTAACATTCAGTACATCCCTATTACCATACTGTACAAGGCCTGGTGATGTTCCTCACTTAACAAGAGACTCGTGACACACCTCATCTTAAAAGCTGTGTGGTGTATGCAATTAAGGCTAAACACATTAGTAGCAATAAGTACCTAGGTAGAGGTTCTACTCTCAGTGTTGCCAAGTAAGTGTGTGTGTATATGTGAAGGGATCTACTTCAGTTTGCAGAAAAATATGTCCCAGGAGGTCATCTGTCCGAGAACTGACTGGCAAATGCTAACATTTCAAAGGAATCATGTCATGGAAATTCATTCCATCTTAACTAGTAGTAAATGTGTAAATGCCCTCTTCCCCACTGTATAACTGTACAGTGATAATGGAGTTGGTATATATAGCTGGTTGTCGATGTTGTGGACACAGCCACCCCCATTGTGGTTATTGTTGTGTGTATCCCCTGCTTAATCTGCTGTAATACCTTACGGTTGATGTTAACAGGTTAAGTAGTTGTCACTCACACTATATGCGGCTCTACACAACCCCACACCCACCAAAGTGTAGGGCTGTGCCACCCACACCAGCACACCTATGTTTACCAATGCTGGGATTGCACTGCATTGGGGAAGGGGACATATACCCTGCCAGTACCATCGTCAATGACATTAAAGTAGCAGACTGATTATTTACTGATGTGATGTTTTGCCTATTTTGTCTTGGTGGAATTACATAGGCTAAAATGGGTTCACTGCAAAATTAAGTACATCCATGTGTACACTATTCTCTGTGTATTGCATCAACACCAAAGCCTCTGTGTGTGTGTGTTATACACAAATGTGGTGTGTGCCACGCAGCACACTTACCATTGTCCATTGTAGAAGGGCTGCTGACATCAGCCACCATGCACTCACCTGTATACACCTCTCAGACCTATCAGCCATGTGTCACATGCAGTAACTGTTATACAGACCTATTACTTGTCTTCAGCTGTACCCAGGATATGAAACAGTCAATGTGTCACCACAGTGCCATACCCTTTGTAGGAAACAACAGCAGACCAACATCTTGCTGACACATAGACACCTACAACACAAACTGAATACATTATGGAGGCCTCTATCAGCCAGTGTTAATAACAGCTATAATGCATCATGGCTGGACAGCTACACATCCTGACATGTAAGCATTAAACCTTCCTGCTGAAAACATGTTACACAGCATGACATTGCTACACCTTAGTACATTCATCCTGTGCATCAGAACCATTTTAGCTTGTCCATGCATCGATGGTATGGATGACAGAGATGTGGCACATGTATCATCATATGCACAGAGTGTGTGTTGTGGGTTTGCCAGAGACCTAGGCTGAGCCATTTGGTTGAGAACATATGTGTGTGTGTTAGGGGGGTTTGTTATTAATTGGGCTGTGCAGATGTGGTGTGTGTAGGTATGGAGGTGCCCTACCTGTATTGGTGATGTGTGTGTGTGTGTATGTATGCACACAGTTCAACCATGTGGCTGCCCTATACAGGGGTTTGTTAGACAGCTGCAGACTGAACATGGCAGGGTGTGCAGTTTACCGTCTCTGGCCATAGACATGAGAACTGTCCCTGCCAGGGGTTCCATGGGCACTACCAGGTACAAGGCCAGATATGGTACCCCTGATGATGACAAATGTCTGCTGGATCTGGGTCCCTGTTGGGACCAGCCAGGGCTACATGCGCATGGCCTGATGTGTTGTGGTGTGGACAGCACCCACATGCAGTGCTGGTGCTGGTATTGCTACTACGGGAGTGAGGCTGACATGTTGCATGTCCATGTAGACCTCCACCTGTTCGTCTTGCTGACCTACATCCATGTGGCTGTTGCCCTACTTCCACCATATGCTCTAACACAGATATTGCACGGTTGAGGATTCCCACCATCTCACCCAACCATCAATCCAGGACCTCTGCAAAATAATGGTGGGCACCTGTGAGATCGTCGATAACAGCAGAATGAGTAGCCCTCTGGAGCCTCAGACCCTGTCTGGTATAATGTTCCATACATGCCTGTGCCTCCATGACAGCCTGAAACATGCATCTGGTGACACCTGCTGTGGCACTTCTGCCAGGGGCATGATGGCCAGTAGCCCTCCTACGAGCACCCCTGTACATCTGCCTGTCTGGTACCTTGATGATCATCTAGCTATGGCTGCTGTGTACAGACACACTTGCCCTAGTCACCACACTGTCCTGTCATATGCCACCACCCTCCAACTGTCCCTCATCTATGGCCACTGGTGATGGGGTATGTATAGGAAATGTGACTGTGTGTGGGGATGGGTGGATAACAGTATGATGTCAACCGATGGCACAGCTTCAGTCTCTGACAACACTGCTTATACTCCACCATACCTATCATCATTGTCAGAGTCTGTATGGACACTAACATCAGTTCGCCTGCATGAGGGAACCTGACCTACCTCGCCACCTGTGAGGGGAAAACAGAAAATGTACTTTAAGACCTGTATGTCATTGCTTACCTCTACACACACACACACACACACACACACACACACACACACACACACACACACACACACACACACACACACACACTTACAGGTGAGGTGGCACAAAGATATTACACAGACCTCTCATTACCCAACTGTCAACATGCATGACATATGGCACTCAACAGCATGCACTGCAGCTATACTCAATCCCTGTTACCAACATTATACATCTCTGTGATGCATGAGTTGTGTTAGTAGGTGATGCCCTTCCCCCTGGAACATACTGCACCCATGTACACAGTATTGCTGTGCACCTGTTGAGCACTCTGCCATGTACTGTACACCATACCTCACAAGTGTACACACCATTGCTGATATATGTATATGTGTGGCAGTTATGTTTGCTCTGTTGGTCGCAGCCCCTATGTGTTTGTGTGACACATACCTGGGTTGATATGAGGACAGATGTCAATAGTGAATGCCTGATGTCCGATTTGCAGATCTCATCATCAGCAGTGCATGTATGAGCAATAAAATCCAATTATACTGACAAGCTTCAAACCTTACTGTGGCTATGAGGAGTGTACATACCTTTACTTACATGCCACCCTCTTTCATGATATGCCATGGGGCCACAATACTGCATATGTTAACATTACGCACAACTGATATGTGACATATGACCCGTGCAATCAAATCAAGTATCAAACAAATATGTTAGTCGTGCAGATGTTTATTGGGATGCATACAATATGTGAGTTGCATAAGTGTGCACACCTTTAATATTATGGTTTGTTGCAGCACATATTAAGTGAACTACAGCAGTCACTATTCCTGGAAGGGGTATACTAGCATGGCCCATCTTCACTTGCCATTATTTGGTCACTCCTGCCTACAAATGTGCCTCAACTTTGCCAGATTGCAAGGTCAGCTCATGTGCACAGCCCTTGGAGGTCACACAGTGCCTTCACTATTGCTGTGGAGTCAGGGTTATGTCTGGCACAATGCATGACCTTGACTGTGTTCAGATACAGCCATTCTTAGCGAGCTTTGGATGCATGCTTCAGTTCACTGTTGTGTTTCAGGATGACATCTCTCCCAATCCTCAGCCTTTTTGCAGATGCTTGACAACTATGGGCCACACATAGGTGTCATTTTGCAGTGTCCCAAATTCAGAACACCATGTCTACCGGCCTAGTTCCTGCTAATGAACAACAAACCTAAAGGTGTAAACTGGCACTAACAAGGTACAAATGGGGATGGTGGGCCTGAGGTGGAGTGAGGTGTTGCTTGTGTAGCA
The DNA here is from genome assembly GCF_019279795.1 of Protopterus annectens. Taxonomy (NCBI): domain Eukaryota; kingdom Metazoa; phylum Chordata; order Ceratodontiformes; family Protopteridae; genus Protopterus; species Protopterus annectens. The sequence continues at coordinate 440,042,525 of NC_056751.1, forward strand.
CATGTATCTTTATTAATACTGTCTGTAGGTTTCAGCCTTGGTCTCAATGCACCATTACACATTACAACACATGCCTTTGGGAGACTTGATGTTATACATATACTACCTGTAGAGAGCCCTAGATGATGTCTCATGTGGAACAACTCTTCCATCTGATTACCCTAACCCATAGGCCACACTTATGCAGAGTCCAGGTAATTGATGACACAGGTACTGCACAGGCAGTACTTGCTAGACATTCCTGCAAGTCCCTCAGTGTTGCTGCATGTGTCTGGGTAGCCTCCATGACCACTTTGCAACATGTGTTGTCATCTGTCTTGGATGGGCATCTGTTTATTTTCTACATTAATGGTGTCCCATACTTCATCGTCACTTACATGCTTGTCTGCACTGTTTGCCATGGTATATGCAATGGCAAGGTAAGGCTATGTCTCCCACTCCTGAGTGCTACCTTTTGGATATGGGATCCATTCCATGGTTTGTAAGATTTGTGCAAGCCATGGCTGCCTCTGTTGCAGATGAGTGGGCAAATGTCATGGACATACTTCTTGTACAGCAGACCATTACTTGGTGTGACATTGAGGACCTGTACTTGTTGGAAGGTGTGTACTCCAGATGAGTGAATGTTGTAGTACCTCAAAAGCTGCTTCCACAATATGTTATTTGGAGTGTGTGCACACATATGCTTCCATTGTTTGTTAAGGTATGTATTCCCCATATTTGTTGTCCTAACATAGGATTCCATATTACACAGTCATTGCTCATGTTAAGATCACATTACACGTTGTAAAAGTTGTGGAATGTGGTATTGTGATATGCCATTGTGTAGATCTGTAACAGTTGCCATTGTAATATTAGTATATACACTGTTGTAGCCACTGTATAAGGGTAATGTTTCAGACATGTCCCAACTGTAGGCCATTTGTCCCACCATTATGTTTATCTCTGTCCACATATCTTGCACTGACAGGTTGTTAGTTATACAGCAGGACTCTTACATACCCTTCAGATATTGCCACCATGGTGACCACTGTGATGCAGTGCAGTTAACAGCAACAATAAGTGAACATGTACAGCATACATTATGGGTAGGTGTGTTAAATGTGTGCATGGCAAATACCATGGGCATAACATGGCCAGTGTATTGGGGAACCTGAACAAAAGGCCTCCATACTCACCAGCTACAGGCTGCTGCCCCAGTGGTATATCAGAGTGACCTACATAGTTGTGTGAAAGATGTGATGTCAGTAGCCACACCTGTGGCATTGGTACAGGGTGGGAGCAGCATTTCAGTACATCAACAGTACAAACCCACAATACTACAGATATGCTCATCTGTTCTTTACTACACTGCAGCGACAGACTATGTTATCTGACATATGCATGAAGATACTTTACAGATGAAGATGGATAAGCAACAGTGGTCTACTAATGTGCCCTGGGGCCATACCTGCATGCTTCTTGTCCATTGTGTGGGTAGCACCCACCTCCACAATGCTATCTTCAGGTTCTTGACTTGGTTGGTGAGTGGGTTCCCCAAGGCTGGCAAGGAGCTCCTCAACATATGTCAGTGGGGGCAGGATGGCATGACCCTACCTGTGGCTAGCTGGTCCCTCCTAACTGCAGCAGCATGCTGATGGGCATGGCGGATGAGGTCAGTGCAACAATGTCGCACCTGCTCATGACTGCAGTTATGCAGGCCGACATCATTTACCCTGTGGACGAGCTCATTCCACAGGGCAGTCCTCTCCTGCAGATCATGGGCTGTATGCCCAAAGAGGGTTCCATGGTGATGCACAATAAAGTTGATGAGTTTGTCCTTCTCCTGTGGAGTAAATGCAGGGAGTCACTTTTGACATGGTACCTGGAAGACATAAACAGGAAAAAAGGTCTGAGGACCTCATACTGCAAGGATATAATAGTTGTTAATTGACATCTCTCTCTCCCTCCTGCCATAGCTGGAAAAATAATCTGAACATACACATCAATGGGTATGTTTACACCAAATCTACTGTTGGGACATATATCCTATTGTGCAACAAATATTGAAATCTGTTTCTATTCATGTTCCATGTTGAAACACTATCATTGGTAACCTATTGTTAACAATGTAACCTGCATGCCATTGTAATGGCCACTGTGGTTCCATATATGCATGTGTTCTGTTTGCTATGCAACTGTTTCAAATCTGGTGTTTTGTGTTAATGGGAATATGTATGCGTGCTGTTATAACTAATCCTGGCTTGTGTTGACTATTGCTACCCACATATGTTCTAAAACTGCAACACAATAATATGTTTGGGAAGGCTGTTCCCACCAGAACCACCTCTCCCACCTCATTTGGTCATGACACCAGGCTACAGCATGTCTGGGACCCAACCCGGGACCTCGTCATCTGCTGGTCCTGCACTACCTTCAGGTGGAACCACCTCAGGGGATGGTGCTTGTCCCCCCCCCAGGAGCGCTCACAGACAGGATACTGTAACCTGAAGTCAGGTTCAGGGTCTGGTGCATAGGGAGCTCTGCAGAGAATTGTGGGATCTGCTACACCACCTTGAGGCCCTCATGTCACAAGTAGAGGTTTAGCCTGCCCCTCCTGCTCAGCCCCCAGCACATCCACCTTCAGGGCCATGAAGGTGCAGTGGTGACTGCCCATGGGTGGGGACCTCAGTCCCACTGTTTTCATTTGAGGGCTCATGGGCTTCCAATTTCCAAACATCCCTCCCCGTCCAAGGCGTTTACCCACTCCATGTGTCATATACCAACCCTGTATGCTGTCTTGTCTGTCTTGTCTGTCTTCCGAACCAACCTACCTCCTCATATATACCTACCATCCTTCCCTAACATCCCACTCTCACCTTAACAAAAAAGGGCAATCTGTTCCTAAAAAAAAATGTCGCCCCATACCTAGTTGTCCATTTCACATGTGTCCACTGGACACGTAATCTGATTTAATTGGCTTCATAACATATTATTGTTGTCCTCACCCCTCTCTCAGGGGGTTGAGTGTTCAAATCTGCCTTCAAATTCAGTATATATGCACAGCTGTTGCTGTAGAAGAAATGTACAGCTATGGACCTTCCCTACACCTGTCCCGCACATCCCTAGTTACTTTCCCTATTGTCTTTCCCTCTGTGTGCCCCCTTTTTCACCACTTTCCTATCACCCCTTTTTCTTTTCTTTTAAAGAAATTAGCACGAGAGTAAGTGGGAGTAAGCACTTTTAAGCAGTAGTAAGTGGGTTTAAACCTGTTTGTGCAGCGGCAAGCAATGGCAACACAGATTAAGCACTTTTATGGTAAACTTTCTGTAAGCATATTCAACGGGAAGTTAGCATTGCTTACAGCCACACAAACCCACGCAAACCCACTTACAACTGCTTAAAAGTGCCTTAATCATTCTGTATCCAACAGCCCTTGTTCTGACAAGCAACAAAATAATCAGCCCTTACAAGTCTTGAACCCAGGACCCTACACACTATAGCCACAGGGATTTATCACTAAGCCATTTGAGCTGCACATAACTCTGATGTTTTATCAAACATATCATGCAGCACAGTCATTCAACAGTAGGGAAAATGTATTTATATATGTAGATGTATGTATGTATGTATATATATATATATATATATATATATATATATATATATATATATCAACAATTTGACATTGTAATTACAACAGTCTTATACAGACATTCCTAGACAGTTTTATTATGTAGCACAGTGCAGGTAACAGTGGTTACTACAACATTACTATTCAGAGAATGCAATACTAAAAATGCCATACAATACCAGAGTAAACACAACCAGTCCAGGATTTAGAGCTTTATTGCCAGGCAGTTATAGTTTTATTTAAATACAACCTATATGGGACTATTACTGTCATATTGTCTGGTTTATTCAGTACAACCCATACACAAAATAGTTTTTATCCTGACAGCTGACTTTCTACTACTTTTATATTTATTTGGTATGACTACTACATGCAAGATTGTTACTCACCAGCCTCGCGACACAGCCTTTGCAGCCTACTTGCATGGGCTTCCTGATGCACAGCCCCTTCAGCTGCAGCTGTAAGGGAAATAGAGAAATATTTAGCCATACCTATCCATCATATACACAGGCTGGACATTATTAAACAGTTACTGGTATGAGTACATACACACTGCTGGGGCATCACCCCTCTGCCTTGCTTTTTGGACACACTGGTCCAAGAGCTCCCACTTCCTCCATTTCAAGTTGGCATAGTGGTGTCTGACCTGATCACCAGTCCGAGGGATACCAGTGGCACTGGTGAGATCACAGGCGAGATGGTCCCAGGCTTCCACTTTATATTGAGAGCCTTGGTACTGGCCCTGCAACAGTCTATCATCATGGTTTTTTACCAGGAGTCCTGCCATGACCTTGGACTCCTGTATGCCCCAGCGCTGTGCACAGAAGAGCATACCTTCTCCAACTCCAGCCATTCTGCCTCCATTGGGAAGCTGCAACCAGTTATGAGCTGTATTCCCACCTGTGGGGTTTAAATACAGCCAATTTCCTGCCCTTTGCCATGATTGGATGGTTTTGAATATGCTGAGCTAAGCTAAGCTATTGCAAACCTGCTTAGCTAAGGTTGGCATTGCTTAAAGGGGCAGTTTCAACACTGCTTACCAATGGCCAAATCCATTTAGCTGGGCTACTCATTGCTTAGCAGTCATATTTACAAAATGCTTACACCTGGTAAGCACAGCTGTGAAATGTTTAGCATTGCTTATTTTCCATTTTATAGACTATCTGCTTTATGGCATTGATCATTCATTACATATTATACATTTGTTTACTGTCCCTGACATCCCCCAATCTGCTTTCATTACATTTATTTATGTGTGACTATACTGTATGGAGCACTTGTGTTTATATGGAGATTTCACAACTTTATTAAACTAACAACTCACATCTGGACCTAACACAGTACTCCAGTTAACAAATATATGTTATTTAGTAGGTAATACAAAAAAGTTGTTTATGCACTGCTGTCACATTTAAAATGTGAATTGGTTACAGTGGGGATCGAACTGGGAATGGTTGTTTGCAAAGTGTATGCTTTAACCACTACACTATTGCAATACTGTTTATGTTGGATGCCTCTTGCTATTTAACTTCTTGTGCTGTTTAAGCTGGACTAAGCATAGCTAAGCAACAGGCACACTCACACAGCTATGCTTAAACTTTGTCGCATTTATAAAAAAAAATGTTGTTGTGTTATTTTAGCTATACCCTTCAGAATACCCCCTGCTAATGCTAAACCCTGTACTTTTATCAGCTTTCTGCTTCATGGTGGGCATACCTCTCAATCTTTTAGAGCACAAAATCTGGACAAACCCTAAAATGATGGGAGGACAAATAGGGACATATTTTTTTTTCAATAATAAATCTTTATTGTTTTACCACTTATTCATACAACATTAAACAAAAAGAAAAACAGATAATTCCCAAATAATACTTCTAACAACAATACTACAACATATGTACACTATTTACATGAATGCTTCCATCGGTTAACCAAGATCAATAAAAGAGAACATATGAAAAAAGATTATCCACAGATCTAATATCTTGTAGTAATTAATTTCTAATAACTTCCCTTTAAAGGTATATATGTCCAGTGGTTTAGGTGGGTTCGGCACATTAAGCCAATATGATATTGAAAATTTGCTCCCATATTTTTGGATTATTTATATTTTTGCTATGATTCTTGATTAGTAATTTGTGGGCTAATATATGTTTCATCACTAAAATCTTAAAATTGTCCCATGAAGTTTGAGATGGATTCAACCAATTTGTAGCTATGTAGAGTTTCATTAACAAAAAATATTTATGAATATGGTCATTTGGGATCTAGACAAATTATTTGGAGGGATATGCAAAGTCATAAATTCCCAAGAAAGTGTTGAATTTTGGTAACCCATCTTTTGGAGTTGAATTTTTAAAGAATTCCAAAGTTTATATATACATTTGCAGCTCCAGAACATGTGAAGTTGGTCAGCAGTTTGATCTTTACAGTATGGGCATTTAGGAGAATTTTTAGAATTAAATTTATGCAGGCTAAGACGTGTATAATAAGCATTATTAAGTATCGTAAGTTGGGTAAATGTTAACTTTTGAAGAGAGATTGATTTTATTGTTAAATTAATTGCTTTTAATATTTTACTTTCTTCTATCAAAGGTATTTTTTCTTTCCAATAATTTGACAAGAGTACTTGATTTTGATATTTCAGATCTTTTATCAGTTTACTTGTAGATGTTATAAATTTAGTATCTTGTAGGAGAGTTTGCCATAAATTTGAACATTTTGTTAAGTCCTCATCATTAACTTTAAAATCTTTAAAGTAACTTATGGAAAGTTCCTTTAACTGTCTCAATATGACTAAATAAGATTTAGGAAGATTCCTTTCCTGTCTTAATTCATGCGTTGAATAATTGAGATATGGGTATATATCAAGTAAAGTTAAGTTAATCATAAGTGGAAATTTTTTAAGATCTATTAATTGATTATTAATTTTCAGGTTCGGATTCCTATGAAAGGGTTGGAAGGTCATCATATGTTCAATAAGATTTAATGATTGAAAAAGATTTTGTATCAATATTATATATATTTTAATGTATTCCATTATAGCATATGATTTAAACGTGTCTTTACTTAAAAAAGGTAATGATTTAGGATTGATATTCAGACACAACATGTTTGTAATTCAAAATTAACCACTTTGGTGACCATTTATTACTCAATGTATCATAATTAGCAATTCTTAAAATTCTGTTAGAATTTATTATTAAATAGTATGTTTCGAAATTGGGTAAATCAGCCCTCCTCTATTTTTCGGAGTCATCAATATCGTATGATATTCTAGTTTTCCTTGGTTCCCATATGAATTTAGCCGATTCTGTATGCATTTGTTTAAAGAACTTCTTAGGGATTAGAACTTGAGTAGATCTGAAGATGTATAATATTCTGGATAGTACATTCATTTTACTAATTGAAACCTTTGCTAATGATGATAATTTCAAATTATTCCATCTTCTTAAGTCAGATAGTATGTGATCCCAAACCAGTTTAACATTACTGATATAAAAGTCTTTGTTATCTGTGGAAAAAATGATACCTAAATATTTTATCTTATCTTCAGATTTTACTTGCCTTACCAATGGTAAAAGTGAAAAAGTTTTCGGAGTTTTTAAAGGAAATAAATTGTTTTTTTAAGGTTTATTTTATAGTTAGATATTACTACAAAGTCATCCACAGCTTTTAATAGTTTTTTGGTATCTGAAATTGGTGTTGTACAGTATATATTAAGATCATCAGCAAAGGCAGCCATAGATATTTTAGTACCATAAAGTATTGGGGCATTATGGTATATATTTTGTTTAATATGTAAAAATAGTGGCTCTAGATATACATTGAATAATATGGGGGATAAAGGACACCCCTGACGGGTTCCGTTTTTAATTTGTATTCTTTTAGAAAAGTTTTTGTTGATGTATAAAGTTGTATAAGGATTATTATATAATATTTGTAACGTTAGGATAAAGTCTTGAGGTATGTTAAAATATGGTAAAATATCAAACAGAAATTTTATATTAACTCTATCAAAAGCCTTTTGTGCATCAATTATAAGTGCATAGATGTTTAAATTCCTTTGACTGGCATAAGAAATTAATGTATGAAGTGTTAACGTATTGTCACTGGTTTGTCTAGCAGTTAAAAATCTGGCTTGTTCATTAGATATTATTAAATCCATTACTTTCTTCAATCTATTAGCTAAAATAGAAGTCAGGATTTTCATATCTGTATTTAAAAGTGAAATAGGCCTATAATTATCTGGGTTTTGAAGATCAGAATTTTCTTTAGGTATAATAATTGTTTTTGATGCATTAAAGTGAGAGTCATTAATTTTATTGTTAATTATATAATTAAATATATGTGGGAGTATTTTACCAAAAGTATCGCAAAAAGTTTTATAAATCTCTGCTGTCAGACCATCAGAGCCCGGTGCTTTATGGGATTTAAATTTTTTGATTGTATGTATTATTTCTTCAGTGGAGATTGGTTTAATTAACTCTACCTGAGAGTTATCATCTATTTTCAGAAAAATAATTTTTTGCAAAAAATCATTATTAGTCCTATTTATAAGTGATTCATTTTGATCACCATAAATTTGAGAATATATCAGTTCAAAGGTATTTATAATATCTTCAGATTTTGTATATGTTTTATTCTTGAAATTGATTTCCGGAATTTGAGAGGGTGTTTTCGATTGGTTAATAATTCGAGCTAATGCCCTTGATGGCGTTTGAATATGGTTAGCATATCTTGCTAACATTTTATGTTCATGAAATGTCAATCTGTTATTTTGGATCAAAAAAAGATCTTTTTGACATTTTAATAATTCCATTTCTGTTTGTCTGTTATAATTCCAGATTAAATCCTGATCTAGTGTCTTAATTTTAGCCTCTAGCCTTTGTACATCTCTAGTTGTATTTTTTTATAGTACAAGGCTTTTTGAAGAAAAATCCCTCTTACTTGTGCTTTAGTTGTCGCCCATTCAATATCAGGTGTATGTTGTTGGTTAGGTAAATTGACTAGTAGGAGATTGAAAATATCTTGAATTTCCTGGATTATTTCTTCTTTATTTAACAAGTTTGGATTTAGAGACCAATTGTAACCCCTGTGTGGTAAACTATTTCTAAGGTCTTTAGCAAAACTTAATGTAATTTTAGAATGATCTGATAAATAACGAGCTTGTATAGATACTAAGGGATCTAGATTAATCAGTGTTTCTGAAATCAAGAAGAAATCTATTCTAGACCACATTTTATGACACGTTGAATAGAATGTGAAATTGTTTGTGTTAAGCTGATTGTTTAGATATTTAAAAGGATCATACAGTTTAAAATCAACTTTAAGTTTGCTTAGTGCTACTACTGCTTGATTATTAAGTGACCTTTGCGGACTTGATTTATCCAATTTAGGATTTTGATAAGCATTCCAATCACCTCCTATAATTATATAGTAGTTGTTATATTGATTTGAAATAGGATAAAGTGATGCTATGAAAGACTGTTGATTATTACAAGGTGCATATATATTAAGAAGTAAGATGGGTTTATCATAAAGGGTAGAGGAAAGAATCACATAGCACCATCTTCCTTCTTTATCTGTTTTAGAATCTAGAATTTTTCCTTGATATTGATTTTTTATAACTATCGCCACCCCCGCACTATTGGTTTTGCCTTCTGAGGCTATAACCTCTCTAATCCATTTTTTCCCCTTAATAACTGCCCATTGATCATTGGTCAAATGAGTTTCTTGAAGTAATATAAAACATGCCCTAGCCTGCAGAAATAAATGAAGAAAAAGTTTCCTCTTTTTCAAGTTCTGGAGCCCTTTAGTGTTCCATGAATCTATTTCCCACATTTCAAAACCTTTATTTTGTGTAAGTGTTCTTTAAATCGGAAACAATATGATAAATTCAGATAAGTTTTCAACATGTGTATACTATGGAAGCATTCTTGAAATCCCGTCCCATACCAGTGCTATACCCCTGGACCAGGACATATATAGGTTTTTTACATAAGAAAACATTATAAGGATTAATAACATTGACAGATATATGTTCTTCAGGTTAAAATATGTAGCATATATGACATACAAAAAACTTATATAAACTACAACTAAGTCTACAAAGCCTAACCTATACATTCCCTATTAAACACTACTATACATCTACATCTCTTGTTCTGTCTATTTATTTGAATAAGTCAAGGAAAAGAGATATTAACAACATATATAAGTATTATCAGTCATCTCCATTAAATCTCAAATGTCTACTTTAATGATAATAGTTTAGCATGTCTCAATAAAAATATTCATAGAATAATGAAGCCGATACGTTTATGGAATATGTAAGTAACTAGATTGATCGAGATTATATGTATACCTATATTTAAACCTAAAGAAAATCAAATATGAGACACTATCGAGAGTTATAAAATACAATGATCAACCTGTATTCAGTCTAAAATGTCTTCTATTAATTGGAAAACAGGTGATAAAAAAAAAAAAGGTTTTGGTACATCAGATCTATATAGGGATATAACATCTACATAGTGATAATAAATAACCACTTTACTACCAAAATTGGATCCTTCATTGTTTATATAGTTCCAGATTTAAACTAAAATAACTAGTAACAATAAGTAATGGCAGGGTTTAGCTTTCAACTTTTAGAATCCACAGGTGTCATAGTTATAGAGTTATATAACCCATACCTAGTGTCATATATACCTATTACCCTATGTTATAGTTATTTAAAGTGGTCCTAATAATTACATAAGTAATCCAGGAATTAGCAAAACTACTTAATGTTACTCTAAATACATTGGTATCTATGTACATTTAACATCCTACATTCAGTACCCTTTATTCCAGATTTGTATTTGTTAAAAGCTATTATATTGTGACATGTACCAAAATAGCTATAATCCTGTGATAGATTTCTGAAAGGGTTTATATAATTCCTCACCTTATGTACTGGAACCTAAATAAAGAAAAGTGTAACATCAATACTTATCAGTAATCTCAGTGTATTAGTAAGATATGTGTAAGTCATTTCTGTTGAGGGACTTAACAAACCAGATTATATACTTAAAAAGTCATTATAGATTAAATGTGATTAACAACTTATTTTATACTTTACATAATAGCAATTTAAAACCTTCCCAATAATAATTTTCAGGCATTAATACAAGCTCTGATTACCCTCATATATGCTTCGTGTTTTCACCTGTAACTCTATATACTTGCATAAATTAAATGTTTTCCATGATTTGGGTTCACTAAATGTGTTAATATGTGCTTATACTATTAAAGAAAACTGTAATTACAGTTTATTTTACATTGTTCAGTCTTGGACAGTTTTCTTTGGATTTCCGACCCTGGAAACCAGCCACTGACTTTGCGAAGGGGGATCCTTTAAACGAACGGACTTCTGGAAGTGCCACATCAAAACCGGATCCTCTGCAGCAGCTAGAGCATTTCCTGTCTCTTCGTGGGGAGATGTATTTTGTAAAGGCTGTAAAACCTCAGAAATACCTCGCGAACATCCAGGAGCTGAAAAACAAGGTTGTTATCTGATCGACAAGGGACCTGGTACACTAAAACCTCAAACAAAGGAATACCAAGACCTCGAGTTACAGCAGAAGATGAATCTGACCGCTGGTGTCATGCCAGTCGCAACGGAGGGCCAGATTAACTTTCTGAAGCAGGCAAACTCTTAAAAATCGTCAAAAAGATAGATTTTGCTTCTTTTTTTGTTGTGACCAAATATTTAGATCCATCGACAGTGAATATTAATATATTAGGGTACTTCATTTGAAATTTTATATGTTTTTCAATAAGAAACTTGCAATAGGGAGATAATGATTGTCTGGCTTGTCTAATTTGCAGAGGCAAGTCCTGAGCCAAAGAAATTCTGCTGTTTTTCCACATAATGAAGCCTCCATTTTTCTTTACAGTTAATAGTGTTTTGCTGACATCTTGGTAGTTAAGAATTTTCACATAAACAGGTCTTGGTATATTCGAAGCCTGAGATTCCCTCAGAGCTCTATGGGCTCTCTCTATTATTATTTGTTTTGCCGCATCAGAGTAATTGAATAATGTTATAAATATTTGTGTGATAGATGGAATTAGATCATTATACTGTACAGTTTCCAGCATTCCTCTGATAATTATATTATTTCTCCTGGATCTCGCCTCCAGATCCACAATTTTAGCTTGAATAGAGTGAATGTCCAGATCATGTGCATCAGCTTTTTTAGCAAGCAATGTTAATTTGACTTAATTCTGTTATTCTAGCTTCAGTTTTATCCATTCTTTTGAGAATTTGACTGCAGGAAATTCCAAAGGATTGTACTTGGTTAGATTGCTCTTTCAAAGCTTCCTGAATAGGTAGCAAAGCAGTTTTAATATCTTCCATGTTCGCCAGTTGGTCTGGTTTATTTTTATTCCCTGGTTTTAGATGTTCCTGTTGTTTTGTAATTTTCTGTCTTTTCGAGTTTAAATCTTTTTCTGGTGACTGAAGTTCTGACAGTTTGGTTTTTGTAGTTGTTATATCCATGTTTTTGTCTTCTTTTGACATTATATATCAGTACTGGAACTTACTATAGTTTGATTGTAGATAGGCCAACTTTGCTGAACACACGGTTCCTTTGTTTGAGACTCTCTTCAGAGTCCGTCAATCTGTTATAATCCTATTAAATTCTTTAATTTTCCTGGTTCATTCACCTCTTGAAGGATACTTAAATGAAGTTAGACTTGTTTTACCAAAAATTGTTAAATCATAGTAAAGCTTCAGGGTTAGATTTTCCTCAGGATATATGAAGAGCTGTAAATAGCAGTGTTCACAGAATGGCAGCCATATTTGAATCCTATATTACTCTTACAAACTTTTAGAAAGTTTATATAATAATAGATGTTGCATTAGCATGAATTTTCTGAAGGATGTGGGGTCTTAAACTCAAATGTCTGTTATTATTAAATTACTTCAATCCTCAACTATTTGCCAGGAAAGTACAGATTTTAGGAGGAACACCAAAAATATGAGAAAAAAATCTGGACATTATGCGAATCTCTGTACAGTTGAGAGGTATATGGTGGTGGGACATTTGTCCCTTTTGCCTTTGCCACTTTTGTTTTCCTGACATGTTGGGGGTGTTATGAGCATTCTCAATCATTTTAATTGCCAAAAGGCAATTCTGGATTGCAGGGGTGTGTGTATTGTGAGAGCTCTGCTCTCAGACACACCCCCTGCACTCGTACACAGCTCTGTATCCATTTAACAGCACAGGCAGTGCGCCTTCATGAATATGCAAGGTGTGCTGCCGTGCTGTATAGGAACAGTCCCTGCTGAATCCCAGGGAAGGATCTAGTTTTGAAAACAGCCTGGTCTGCTTCACCGATAAAACTTAGTGATTCGTTCATTAGATTTGATAGACTTGACAATGACTATTCCTCTCTGGTGGTTTTGAAAAGTAAAGCTTGTATTCCTCTGTTAAAATCACTGAAGAAAGCTGAAATAAAAACTAACCTAATCTACCCTGCAGAACTAAGATTATTCTTGCCAGAGGGGAAAAAAACACTTGATTCCTTAGAAGATATAATTTCCTTCATCCAGAAAAATAATGTACGTAATTCTATTGATGATATGGATCTGAGTGTATCTTTAAAAAGACATGCTACAAGGAATGATTGGATTGTTAAAGAGAACAAAAATAAACTCAGAGACAAATAAATCTACCTGGTCTTAAAATAGGCTGTTTCTAAATCACCTTAAGGTAATATTTTTTTCCCTTACATTAATTTCAGTTTACAAGTATTAATCTCCCTTTTACTGTAATATTGCAGTTTTTCCACTAGAGGAAGTGAAGTATATAGTAGTAAGCTTATTTTAACCAAAGTATTATGAATCTAAAGGGAAATACCATACTCAAACATTTTTAATTTTTTATTCATTTTCCTTTCTTTTCTGTCCTCTCACTCTTTCCCTTTCAACAATATTTAGTAACTGAGTAACTTTAATAGAATGAGACTGGCTTGGGGGCTGGTTTGACTGTTGGGAAATGTATTTGTGTAGAAGGGATGTTAAACCTTTTTTACTGTTTTCAATTTTAACATTTAACACATGATTTACATACAGTGTTACTGACAGTGGGGGATACAGTTAAAACATGTGAACTGATGTATTTTAATTCCCTTTTCTTTCTAGTGACACTGCATACATTTCCCCTGCTTATTTGATGTTAAAAAAAGTTTTTCAGTTTAAATGTGGCTTGCAGAATGTGTTCATGAGCCTTCTCTGTTTAAAGATTTTCTTTTCAGTCTATTTTCCCTCTGAATTGCTACAGAAGAGTTTTAAAGAATGGTTCCATCTTGCCTCGAGCTGTGCATGTCTCTACTTCACTCTGAATCCTCCCTGAACAGTTCCTTGGTCAGAGAGGAAGTGCAACATGACCACTAACCCCTCAGAAGCAAGATGCTTACAGAACACAGAAAAGGATTGCTAAAATGGACTTTTAAATGCTCTACCTTTTAAAATGATATTTCTGAGTATTAAAGACAAACTATGAGTAGTGTAATTTAATATAATAATAATTTATTAGACTTCTGAATGACTTATTTTAGCTATATACACTTGGAATATCTGTTTAATTATTGAAGGGGGAACAAGTGAAATGATGCACAAAGGATACATATTTGATGTGGGACACAGAGTTGTTCTCTTTAAACCTCAATTACAATACACAAATGTACACTTAATAGTTGAGTAGAAATTTATATTAAATGTTTTCAACATTACTACTGGGTGTCCTTTTCCCTCTGTAGCTGGTACACTGTTTTTTAATGCAATTCTGAAGTTTTTTAATGAGCATTATTCCTAGTTGAAGCATTTGCTCATACTAGATAATGATGTAGCACCACTATATTAGTTAGAAGACTCAGATATGTGTCTTATATAGGGAACAGTGGAATGACATAAGTTGAAAAACACATACAATTTCATTAAGATAACTTATTTTTGCATAAAATACAGACAATAGCAGTCTGCTTTATAATTCATCTTGTTAGATAATGAATATGAATGTTGTGACGTCCCCAGTCTGGGCCAGTAATCAAGCAGCCTGAATTGTCACCACTGACACATGAGAAGGATGGTCATTTGGAATACAAATGGATACACTCAGTATTTCCAAATGTAGACGTCTCTGCATCAAGCACAATTTCCCTTAAGAGCACACAAGGAACACACTCAGCCCAGGGTCCAGATTTCTCTATATCTGTCTCTCCCCAGGTCCCCAGTAAGGCTGCCCACTGGCACTGTGAAACCAGTGCTTCATGTCCCTGCCCCAAGTAACTGACACAAACACACTCTCTTTGAGATTTAATTTACACACACACACACACACACACACACACACACACACACACACACACACACACACACACACACACACACACACACCTGGAAAAGGCTGGCAGAGATTTACTAGCTGTGCCCCTTCTTCCCAGACTATAAGGTAGTTATCACTCCTACCAGAACCCCTGCCAGCTACTTTAAGTTTCTTACATGGGTACCCAATTATACTTTGTACAATTACTCTAATAGTAATATAAATGGTAATGTTGACCAAACATCAAAGCTTCAGGAGTGGCTACAGTTATCACCAAATAAATATGTGCAAATACTCTCTAAACTTAAATATTTTTGTAAAGGGACCAGTCATAATGAGAAGTCTATATATATTTAAAAATAAATAATAAAAGAACATGACTTCCCAGGACTATAACAACCTCATATACCTTGTTCAAATTACCTTCGTTAACTCTTCAGCTGTAGCCCATATTATTTCTTGTATTACAGTCTCTGATAGTTTCTGCAGTCTCCACTCCCCTCTGGCTCTACCCACTCCGTTCACCCTGTGGGCTCACTCCGATCCTCTACCCTATCCCAATTCCCACCCACCCCAGGTGCTCTAAACTTATACTCATATAACCACTCCTACTTCCTCCCTACCTATTAAACTCCACCCCTTTCACCATCCCTCATTTCATACTCCCTCCCCCTACATACCATCTATCACCTCACCCATCCCTCCCATCTTAATAAGGCAATACCTACTCCTATACCTTTCTCAACACCATATATCTACCTTATCTAAATCTCAACATGCTTACAGACATACATCCTTCTCTATTCAACTACTACTTCTTCTGAACCTTATCTACATCTACAACCTTACCCAGCTCAGCACTACTACCCACTCACAATTTCTTCATGCAACCAACTCACTCCCCACAATACACTCACACTCATTTAGGTCAATATCCCCCAGCCTGTATCCCATTAACAACTATCTATTTTCCACTACTAACTTAACACTCCTTATAAAATCTTTAGCCCCCTCTAACCTCCAAAACCCTCACAAATCTAATAATACACAACCTAGAAACAAAGCAGTCCAAACACTACGTCAGCATAATCCAACATCTAACAACAATACTTCTATCTGGAGATATACACCCTAACCCCGACCCAAACACCTCCTCCTCTACATCCAAATCCATCCTACTAGCTTCTCTAAATGCCCAAAGCATAGCTAACAAAATTCCCAACCTGCATGCCTGGCTACTCTACAACAAACTTGACATCTCAGCTATCTCAGAAACTTGGTTAAAACCTCATATAAAAGATGCTGAAATAGTGCCACCTAACTACTCCATCATCAGAAAAGACAGCCAACAGAAAGGGTGGTGGAGTAGCTCTACTCCACTCATCCTCCCTATCCATTACTCCCTATAATAAACCCATTCCCCACTTTGCCAATGCAGAATTAATACTAGCTCTACTTCAATTAAATAGACACAAACACATATTCATAGCCTCCCTTTACATTCCCCCTGGAGACAATATCTCTGTACTTGAAGATATTCTCTCCTGGCTTTCTACCAATATCAGCAATGAAACTATAATCCTGGGAGACACAAGCATTAACTGGTCCTCCATTCAGTCCCCTTCACACCCCCTAAACATCAACCTATATAATTACTCTCACCTCATCAACTCCATAACCAGGCCCTCTGAAGACTTCTCCAGTGGTAGCACCCTAGACTGGATTTTACTCTCTCACCCCCCACTACTACCCTGATAGGGGGACTCTTACCGATTCCCTCAGTGACCACCTCCCTATCTTTACAAGGCGTCTTCCTTCACCCTTACATGTAACTCATAATTACATCACCACTCGCTACCTAAAAAACTTCAACCCCCAAAGCCTTCTCTGACTCTCTAAAATCACTAAACTGGAATCCTTTAAAAACTCTTCCCTTGGAAAATGCTGTTGCCCACTTCAATTCAACTTTCCTAAAACTGTTAGATAGCTATGCCCCCATAAAACCCAAAAGAATAAGAAACAAAACTGCCCCCTGGCTAACCAAAAACACACTAACTGCCATGCGCCTTAGAGACAAAGCCTGGGCACGTTACCAAAGAAACAAAACTCCCTCCACCCTTAATGAGTTCAAAACACTTCGCAACAGAGTTAAAAAGCTTATTAAAGCAGACCGACAGAATTACTTCTCCTTACATCAAAACAACCATAAAACCAATCCACAAAAATTCTGGAAAGGTATCACTACCCTCCTAAAAGCCGGCACAACAGAAATCCCAAGCCCTGACCCAAATGCATCAGATATAGATCTGGCCACCCAATTTAACTCTTTTTTTCATAGACTCTATTTCCAAACTAACCTCATACTTCTCTAATTACACTTCACCCTCCCACTTCTGCATCTCCTCTCTTTTCACCCCCCTCACCTCCACACTCTCATACCCTCTTTTCCCAAACCCCACCATTCTCCATAAAACCCATTCCAACTCCTACCATAAAAAAACTCCTGCAAAAGCTAAAACCATGCTCCAATGCCCCCGATAACATTCCCTCATCCTTCCTTAGCATAGCTGCTGAAGCCATTGCCTTCCCCATCAGTATCCTAATCAATCACTCTATCCAAGAAGGTTTTGTACCCCAACTCAGGAAAAAGGCTTTCATCATACCCCTGCACAAATGAGGCAATAATAACAATATTACAAACTTCCGTCCCATTGCCATCCTCTCTCCCATCTCTAAACTCCTAGAAAAATGTATCCATCTTCAACTCCTTCCCTACCTCATAGATAATAACTTATTAACTCCCACCCAACACGGATTCAGACCCAGTCACAGCACTATGACTGCCCTCCTATCCTTCCTGGAAACTGTGAATAAAGCCAGGGATTCTGGCTTTACTGTATCTACCCTCCTACTTGACCTCTTTAAAGCCTTTGATATCATCTCTCACAACATTATCCTTACTAAACTTTCTAAACTAAACCTATCCCTTTCCTCTCTCAGTTGGTTCACCAACTACCTCACTAACAGGCAACAAGCAGTCAAGTGGAAAAAGGCCATCTCCTCTTTCCTTAACATCCCAACTGATTTCCCCCATAGTTCCATATTGGGTCCCCTCCTCTTCAGTGTATTTATAAATGATTTCTTCCGCTCAATCCCTTATGCTAACCTTATTCAATACGCAGATGATTCAACTATAATCTGTGCTGCCACATTCATCCCCACTCTCTTAAAGCTTACTCAAGATGCCTTCCCTACCATGGAACAGTGGATGAAAGACAATCACCTAGCACTCAATGCATCAAAAACCAAACTCATGATATTTACCCCCTCTAACACCACCACCATTGATAGAAACCTATTCTCCATCACTAGCCAGAACAACACACCTCTTGAACTGGTATCTGAAACCAAATTATTAGGGATCCACACCAATGACCAGCTTAAATTCAATTCCCATCTACAACTAAACATAAAAAAACCCACCAAAAACTTGGCATGCTCTACCGCCATAATCGCTACCTCACTGCATCTACTAAGTTCACTCTCTCTACTACATTTCTCATCCCTTCCCTCCTTTATGGTGCCCCTCTCCTAACAAACCTACAGTTCTCTCTCAAGACAAAACTGTCTTCTTGTTATAATAACATTGCCAAATTAGCCACTAGCCAGAAATCATCAACCCACCACTGTGCATCTCTCCACAAACTAAACTGGCTAGAACTACCCAACTATCTCACCTATACTCAACTTACTTATGCACACAAACTCATTTTCACCCCTCCCTCTGTACCTCCCTTTCCTCTACCTTTAAAATGCACCACCCAGAAAGACTCCTAAGATCTAACAACCAAAACCTAATAGAATTGTACAAACCTCTTTGTCTCCCAGGACAAAACCTCCTGTCCTTTGCCCTGGCACACCTATGGAACTCCTTCCCTCCATCCATACCACCACAAACCTCTCTTCCTTTAAAAAAATCACTTCACTCACATCTAGCATACAAGTGGGAATGCTCCTGCTTCCACCCCACATAGCCTATTCTCCTCTTCCTACAGGCAACTATCTCATTTATTCCGGACTCTAATTTCATATTTGCATCTAGCAAATACTAATCCAATTGTAAATAACTTCTTATAATTCTCTAAATGCAATGTTTGTTTTTTGTACTTAATGCAACCTAAAATTTAATTGTAACTGCTGTAATCTTTGTTTTGTCTTGGAGCTTTTCTCCCCAGAACTCCATTGAAAATGGGTCCTTATTGGCCCAATGGACTATCATAGTTAACCAACTGCAAATAAAATAAAATAAATAAAAATAAAATACTAAATATTTACTTACAGTAAACACCAGAGTCTCAATCACAGGAAATATTAAAAATAAAACTTATTGAAAGTTTCACACAATTATAGAAAAACAGTGTTTAGCTAATCTCACTATCTATCCCTGATTGACTAAAAAGTACTGTTTCTACTTACTGAAAAGAACAAGGCAAGGTGGATGAGTAGTCCTTTTAGTCAGATCCAAGACAGAATATAGAATGCTGCTAAGACTTCTGTCTCCTCTAATGTTAAAATGTTATTTCTGTACAGAATGACATCACATACATCTGGTTATCTGACTCTGTTTCCCATGCTATCACCAACGCTAGCAGTTGCCAGGATTTTGGCACCTACATGTTACCATATACACAGATAGAGCACTGCTCAGATGTGGTGCAGCTGCTGGAAGTCATAAAACCATAAAACCATTTCACTCTTTTTACAGGAGTTACAACCTATTCTCTAGTACAGACATTGTGTCTCTGACTCCCTTCAAAACTGTGGGATAACATCTTTATGGCTTAACCCATAAATTAATTTAATTTCTAGAATATTTTTTCAAAGTCAGGTGAATTAACCTCTTCTCTCCCAGTATATGCTGTAACAATGTATTCATTTTGAACAGTTACAATAATGCATGTACATTTCTTTTCCTTCCAGTAGGGCATACTGTTGGTACATTTTAACACAAGCAAACCTCACAAATACATTTCAGCACAAGCATCTATACAAATCAGTTTGATATACAAATGGCATATAATTATTTACAAAATTCCAGCTAGCTGTCCTGGCATATGCTACACATTCACTACCCCAACTCTCCTGGCATAGCAAGCAGTACCTCCTATCATCACATCTCTACCCCTTTAAATACTCAAGCTAGTTTTTCAAGTGCCTCTTGAGAAGCGCTGGGAATACATTATTCCATACCTTGTCTTGATATCCCTTCTGCTTTGCCATTGCTGACCCCACTACAGTGCTACACTGTTGTATCATATGCCTGCAACCCTAGGATCCACCATAGTAGCATGGCATTTTGTTGGCTGGCTCGCTGTAGCCACAGATCCGCCTCATACTCCTCCTGCCTCCTACTGCAAATACTTAGCACCAGGACCTTCCGATTATGGTAAGGTTTCATCATATTAACATGGAACAATTTGTGCCCGAGCCTCTTGCCTAGCAGTTTTACCATGTAGTTAATATCACTGACCTTCCTTACCACTTTGAAGGGTCCCTCCCAAGCTGCCTGCAGCTTATTGTGTCTGACAGGAATGAGAACCATCACCTACTGCCCCACAGCATACTTTATGGCTTGAGCATTCCTGTCATACCACGTCTTTTTCTGCTGTTGAGCTCCTGCCAGGTTCTCCTCAGCCAAGCCCATGAGCTCCCTGAGCCTTGTCCTGAGGATTAGGACATATGCCATAACAGACTCCTTGTGGGATTCACACTCATCCTCCCACTCATCAGGAATCAAATCTAAGGGTCCCCTCACCCTATGCCTATACAGCAACTCAAAGGGTAAAAAACCCATGGATTCCTGGTATACATCTTTGTAAGCAAACAGCAGATGGGGCAAATATTTGTCCCACTCTCTCTTAAACTGGTCTGCAAATGCCTGAACCATGGTTTTAGTGTAGAGTTTAACCTCTCCACAAGACCATTAGTCTGAGGATGGTAGGGGGTGGTCTTTAGGTGGTTCACCCCTTCAGTGCTTCCACAACCAAACCAGCAGGTCTGACATGAAATTGGCACCTCTGTTAGTCAGTCAGTATTACTCTTGGGAAACGTACCCTACTAAAAATCTCTAACAAAGCATTTGCCACCTTCTCTGTCTCAATGGAGGACAGAGACACTGCATCAGGGTATCTAGTAACATAATCTACTACAACCAGGATATACTTCTTCCCTGTGGAGCTTGGGGTACTCAGCAGGCCCACAGTATCCATAGCTATCCTCTGAAATGGCTCCTCAGTCACAGGCAAAGAAGCTTTGACTTTGTATCCTGCCTCGCCTACTTTTTGGCACTACTCACAGGTCCTGCAGTATCATGTTACATCCCTTGCAATCTCAGGCCAGTAAACATTCTGCATAATACATCTCTTGGTACTCTTTATGTCCATATGACCTGCAAAAAGAATGCCATGGGCCATGGCTAGAAGTGCCAGATGGTGGGCTGTAGGGACTGCCAACTGCTGTATTACTTCACCCTCTAGCTCTCCCTCAGGGGTCAACTCTCAATACAGTAACCCTTTGTTCCAGTATACAGACTCCCCTTTTCCTTGAGAATCAGGTGCTTCCCTAGCTACCTCCCTCAAGCCTCTTAGTGCATTGTCAGAGAGCTGAGCCTATCTCAGCTCTACTTTTGTGATTCTTCCCAGCTCCCCTTTCACAGGAAGTCTTGTATCCTCTGACAGTGGTGTCTCACTGTCAGCCTGGGGAAAACCACTCACCTCTGACCTTGCAGTCCTTCTGTCCAAGGTAATATCAGCACCTACCAGCAGCTGTGGCTCACCTTCAGGCTCACTGCTACAGGATAGCTCCCTCCCTGAAATAGCCACCTCACCAGCTCTGGCTTCAGGTATGAGGTCTGTCTGGGTCTCCCCCAGGCTATCCTACCCACATGCCTGTCTCCATCCCTGACTGCATGTAACTGGATGCACACAAGGTACTGCATTATCAAAATCATTCCCTATCAAGACATCTGCAGGGATATCCTCAAGCACGCCTATTTGCTTACTTCCTTTTCTACCCTCCCAGTCAATGTGAACCCTGGCCAAAGGCATTTGGAATGGGATCCCTCCTAAAGCACTAACTGGAGTGAACTGCCCAAGCAAGTACCATTCCTCTTTAACCACTGCAGGCTTCACAGTAGTTATGTAAGAGGTTGTGTCTGTCTTAGCAGTGGCATGTTTTCCATCCACTAAGATAGGATATAACCTCTTGTGATAGTTTGGTACCCCTGTTGACTCCAGGAAATTTACCACTGGCATACTGTTATTCCCACTTGCTGGCTCCTACATCTTTTGCTTCCCTCTTTGCCTCCATGGACATCTATATGTTACATGTATACAATTAATTGAAGTTAAAAAAAGGTATAAAAATACACGATGAGTTGGGTACATAACAGTAGCAAAATATATTGCCCAAAAACAGTTATGATATCAACAAAGACTGATCACTATACCTGTACCTGTTTTTATAATGCAAATGTCATGAAAAAAGTGCCCATACAACCCTAATAGGACTCAAGACCCCAACCTTTTTCACTTAGATTTTAGCAAGCACTTCATTTACAGACTAAGCCATGGAAGCCATCACACTGAAACTGTCAGTATCGCACATTGCAGGTGATTGTTACAAATCTGCAGAATGGAAGTATAAAAGGCACAAAAAGCGTTTAACCTAGAGGGGGCACCCCTAACACACTACACTTACATTCTATCAAGTACTGAAAGTCAGTGAAGCACACAGGGCGTGATTGTCACACATTTGCAAAATGGAAACATAAGAGACAGAAAAGGCATTCAACTCTGAGGGGACTTGAACATTGAAAACCCCATCACTTATGTACTACTAAGCACTTTATTTACAGACTGAGACATGGAAGCAGTTGCACTAAATGCTTCAGTTTTATCCTGTGTTGTATATGCAGACTGCTGTGCAATGAATCTCAGTTGAAGTGTACATGCTATGGCAGCTGTGGCCAGTATATGAAGTATATGATAGTGGTTGTACTTAATCATTGCTCTACATTGACAAGTTCCAGTCCTCATCAGTTGTACATGGACACTGGTAGTACTCTTCAAAACCTGTCACATAGTATAATACCGTATAATATTGTAACACAATGCACACACAGACACTATTTTTGCACATGTGGCAGGGTCATACTGCAGGGCACCACTGGTTGAATTTAAACAGTGAAAGCATGCTTTCAGCAGCCCAAACACATGCGCTCAATAATATTTCTTGTTTGTGGTGGTGCATGATTGTACACACAGGCTGTATGATTTTGTGGATTTCTTACTGGTATCATGAGCCAGGGTTTAGATTACAGGTCATATCCAGCATCACAAAAAGGATGTCCCTGTGGGAAACCACTCCTCAGAAACCATTGATACAGGTCACTGGTGTGCCATATGTGAGAGCCACGATAACTGCTTAGGTTGCCTGCACACATAGTGTAGATGTTACCCTGTACATTGCAGTCTGGCTAGGAGTTGATGGAGAGATACCCTTAGAGATTCACATACCTCCTTCCCAGTTCACCAAGTGAGGCCTTTATCTATACAATCTATAGTCTCTAGTTCCTCAGGTAAATGGGCTATATCACAGAAATCTGGCATGGTGCTGGCTCTCTTCCCTGAGGTATGTGGGAACAACATATGCTGCTCCACATGCTGAAGCATGGCATTGGGAAAATGGTGGAGTATTCCTGAGGTACATGACTCAGATACTGCCACTGTGTCCCCAGCAGGTTGTTGAAATTCCCCAGCAGCTATTAATATATAAAGCCACAGTAATTTTAGTATTCACTGGGATAGGTACTCCATGACTTCCATAGAGATGCGGATATGGTCAAAACAAAACTATATACAAAAGTCCATAACAAGAATTATATACACAGAACCATTAGTACTTTTCAAATAGATCATTACATTTCTGCCAGGATATGTATTGGAAGAGTTACATTTCTAGTTCTCATTTTTATGGTTGCTAATTCATTTTTACAAACAGATCTAGCTAGACAGATAAATTCACTAGTAAAAGAGAGAGCAGTTTTGCATTTACAGTTTTTTAGTTATAACTTTCCTAGCAATAGCAAGGACAGCCCAAAGAAGATGTATATTTGCAATATTGAAACAATATCTGGGACTGGGGCACTGAACAAAATCAAGGAATCTGTAATAGTACAATTATCTGACCACAATGCTTGGCAAAAGCTTCTAAGGTCAGTCCAGAAAGATGACACTATGTTGTATTCTATGATCATATGAACCTGCATCAAGGGCTTCATTACATCTCCAGCATTTTTTTCTGATTTATATACAACAGCAATTTTGTGAGGCATTAGAAAAACTCTGTATGAAAATTTATATGTATAAATCTTCCAGTATGAAGAGGATGTTGATTTTCCTGTAAATTTTAAGTATTGTTTCTTGCTTTTCTCAGAAAATTCTTCTTTTTTATTTTTATTGAGTAATTCCAGTATGACAATTCAGGGGAAACAAATTCACTTCTAATAATCTTATATGTGATTGACAAGTATGATTTACCTTTAGATGGATTATTATTTATATTAGAAAAGAAGTGTATGCTTTTTGGAATAGTTTAATTTGTATATCTAATGCTATTTTAATTTTGTCTTGAATATCTTGTCCTTGCATGTTTGTGTATCTAACTACTATTTTCCAGACTATATCTAGCAATCAGATAATCAGCTGAGTGCATTTTATTCCTGTTCAGAGATTGATGCCAATAAATTAAATTACTATTCTTTAAGTTAATATTTTCCTTACTTTAAAATATATTAGGCATCCACTTGTGAAAGCTATAGGAAATATTAGCATAGCTTTGATTAGATAATTCAAAATCATAAATTTCTTGAATATTAATAGAACTTGATTTATGAAAGGGTAGACAGTAAACTTATATTTTTCATTTAATATATAGTGTTTTAAAACCCAATACAGGCATTGATGTCCAAATGTGTATAAGTTTCTATTCTAGATTTGTTATGGGGCCGGATTCACGAAGGCTTGCACGGAGTCTTAGAGTAGAGTAAGACTCCATGCAGCCATCATGTCCGATAAGCGATCCAGGAACAGCCTGTAGGGGCGTGTAAGAGAGCTCCTAAAATGGCTCTTACACGGACAGGGCTGGGATATGCAAATTACCTCAACTGCAGGCGAAAGGCATGCAAATGAGGTAGATTTGCAATTCAGGAAACCCGAACCTGTCCGAGTAAGAGCAGTGTTATTTGCAGAAATGTACTCAGTTGACAACTGAGTACCATTCTGCAAATAGCAAAACGGAGCCGTGACAGCTCCAAATAAAGGTTGCATCCAGTGCAGGAAGCATGCCAATGGCCAAATATACGGCCATGTGAAATGTTTCCTGATGCAATATGAAAATAATAATATTTTATTTTTTTCGCCAATTTCCGATGTTTAAGCGTAGCGCAGCGCCGCGCAAACAGGGTGCGCTCTAAAACCCAGAACACTAAAAATTAAAACCCACAAATGTGGATTTTATTGAAATTGTTAATGTACAATGCAAGGGAATGGCAGGCTGAAGACAACATGGTCACCGAGTAGAGATTACTAAGGGGGGAAGCTCAGTCTAAGACATGTAACCAAGCAGTAGTAGGCAATCCTATGTAAATGAGCATTAGGATAGTGAATCGCAAGTTTACATAGCAAATGAGCACAGTCAGTGGAGTGTAGGAGTAGGATATGGGGAGTAACAGAGTAGAAGATAGGTGACATCACAAGGGGGGTATGTATGAAAGAAGTGAAGCTCATTGGAGCAGAGTGGCATGTGTCAGCTGTCATTCACACATCATGGAAAGAGGTGTGTCAACAGGTAGGCTAGGGAAAGGCAAGAAATGGAAGGTGTATGCTGTGGATAACACC
This sequence comes from Protopterus annectens, assembly GCF_019279795.1. Classification (NCBI taxonomy): domain Eukaryota; kingdom Metazoa; phylum Chordata; order Ceratodontiformes; family Protopteridae; genus Protopterus; species Protopterus annectens. The sequence goes on from NC_056751.1 coordinate 440,068,471, forward strand.
AAAATTTCTTGCTGAGCTGGTATGCGTGCGTGTGTGAGCATGTAAACCCAAGTAAAACAGAGTGCGCGCGTGTAAGCGTGAGTGCACGCGTGTAAGCTGGAGTAAGCATGTATAAGGCTGTTTAAAGAGTTGTAAGTGCGTTTGCACTGGTGTGCACGCGTTTTAACCCAAATAAGCAAGTTTTAGTCCATGTAAGCATGTGTGCGTGTGTGTTAGCTGCTGTGTGTGTGTTTGCGCTTATGTGTGTGGCGCTCCCCCCTGAGGAAACAGAAAGGAAAAAGGAAGCACAACAAATAGTAGGAAGCTACCAGGAAGTACTAGCAGAGCTAGCAGGTGAAAACAATCAGAATCAGGCAATTACACAGGCAGTACACTAGCCCAGCCCAGCCTAGCACTTAAAACTCTGCAAACAACAGTCCATTATGTTTCTTACAACAGACACTGCAGTAAGCTAATAGAAGTGAAAACTGAAAAAGCTTTACTGAGACAAAGAAATGTTAGGGGCTGCCATTGCTGTTATAAGGCAACATATGCAACATGCTGAGGGTGGTGACAATGGAAATGCTGCTGGACAACCCACAGTGAGGAGACGGAGAAGAGTGTACAGGTCCAGGGTAACCTACCAGGGGCTATATGAGCTGGAGATAGTGGAGCACTATAGAGTGGACAGAGACCTCCTGCAGCAAATTGTTGAGCTGTGCAGGCCACGCCTCACACACAGAACCAACAGAGGGGAACCCATCCCAGTGGAAACCAAGGTATGTGTTGGCCTAAGAATATTAGCAACAGGTACCTTCCAGAGACCAGCTGGTGATATGATGGGGATATCACAGGCATCAGCATTCAGGGTACTACACCAGTTCCTGGATGCCATGTCAGCACATGTCAGTGATCATGTATATTTCCCCAATTTCCATGAGGTATTGGCCAGCAATATGCGTCTCTTCCAGCAAATAGTGGAATATCCTGAGGTAGTGGGTGCAGTAGACTGCACGCACATATGCATCAAAGCACCAGCCGGCGAGCGGGGTAGGGTCTACTTCAACCGCAAGGGCTTCCCCTCCATCAACTGCCAGGTCGTGTGTGATGCCCAGGGCATAATACTGAATGTGTATGCAGGCTGCCCTGGAAGCTACTATGATTCCCATATCTGGCATCTGACGCAGCTGTACCAGACATTTGCCAATGGGGACATCCCACATGGTCACCTAGTGGGGGATGCTGGCTATGCACTGGAGCCGTGGCTGATGACACCCATCAGAAATGCGCACACACCTGAACAGGAATGCCATAATGAGGCACACGCACAAACACGTAATGTAATAGAGCATGTGTTTGGGCTGCTCAAGTCACGGTTCCAGTGCCTGGACACATCTGGTGGAGCCTTGCAGTACTCACCAACTACATGTACCCAATTGTCATGGTATGTGCTATGCTACATAATATGATCCTGCGAAAACAGCTGCAGCAGGACCAGCATAGGCCTGGGCCAAACAGCCCCCCACCATTGACAAGGCCATCACAGGCAGAGCGTGACTCGGAGGAGGAACAACCTGAGCCTGCCCCAGTAGGCAGAAGGAGGCGTGCCCAGTATGCTTTGGCCTTGGCAAAGAGGCAATGCATAGCACATACACTGGCTCAGTAGGAACTCTGGAAATGATACCTCTCTCCGACTTGCACATATAGTAAAAGGGATGCCTAAGTTGACACTACCTGCTTTCAAACATGTACAGGGAGTGTAGTATGTGCATCTGACATAGGCAGCCCTGCAGCACCACCTAAGGCATGATTGCCATGTGCTAAGCAATATAAAGCAGTGCTAAACAGCATTTACCACCATGTAGTATATGCAAACAAAATCGCACACACCAACTAGCACAACTGTGGTCAATGTTCAGTAATATTGGGCAATGTCCAGCAATGTTGGGGAATATTGAGCAATGTCGGTCAAGCCTGGTCTAAGTAGGGCATAGCTGAACAAATGCCAACATGCTCATATTTGTTTAACTGGCCCTTAAGCAGTCTGGTCTGCTCAGTATGAAAATATAAAGCAGTGATGGGTCTCGAACCCAGGATACTGTGCACTATAGCCAAAGTACTGAACCACTAAACTATGACAGTATTGCAGTGGTCAGCCTCTATGAAGGAATGTTGATAAGTCTATGCAAAGTATTTCATGGAAACCCTGTAGGCACAGCATAATCCCTGTCAAGTTATGACACAAAGATGAGTCCTGCAGTGAGAACAGAACCTGACTTCCAACACACACAGTATAAATGTTAATATTGGTCATGTTCGCACACATCAACAAATGTAGTGGACCTCAGATAGCAACATACTGAAAGGTCACACTGGGCATGCTCACACACTTGAATAAATGAGACAAATGTCAGGCAACAAAACACGGAATGGCAGAACTGGGCATGCTCACACACTTAGGCCATGTCTGAGTACAGCAGTGAGCCACGCATATCTGGCAGTTGCATGTGTTAACCCTGGAACCTGTCACTATACAGCAATTCACCCTGTGCACACAGTTATATGACAACAGACACATCTATAATATAGTGGAACCCTGTCATAATCAAATATGTTCTGCAGATACCGAAGTTGTTCATAGAACCTAGTAAAGCAAAGATGATAAAGACCTGCAAACAGTATCAGCAATAAATATTGTGCATCTTGAACATTAGCATAGGTTCAGAGGTCGATACTAGGCTATCTGCCTTAGGGCATGTACAAGCCTAGCCAGAGTGTGCTTGGCATTCGCAACCCTGTCAGATTACTACACTGTGTGTGTGAATAGTAGGTCACACAAGATAGCCCATGTATGTTTAGGCTAGTGTGTCTCTGTCTAGCAGAGACACAGAAGATATCCCAGGGGTAAACATACAATCACCCATACAGTCGTCAAGATGTCCCCTGTAGGTGGTCAGTGGCTGGCTCTGCCTATGTGAAACTGGGATTACATTCTGGAGTGAGTGGAGCCTCTGGGATAAGAATCTGTCCCTCCACAATGTCCTATTAACATCTGTGCTGAGGTATACGTCCCTGGAGTGTGTAGCTCCAAGGGAGTCAGATATCCTGAGGTGGAGCATGTCCAGTAATTCTGGGTTGGGTATATCTGCAAACAACAGGCACACATCATATCTGAGTAGGTGGTAAGCAACTGAGTAGAGCTGGAGTTACTGCATCTGAACTGTGCAGGGCATCTCTGTGAGTCCCTAGATCTGCTTGGTGAGGAACTTCCGTGGCCAGTACAGTTGCTGCAGGTGTCGGGTAAGGTACACCCCAAATGTGGCATTGTAACCAAGCATGGATGTGATGAGTATAGGGGCACAATGACCTCACTCGATCTAGATGTGAAACCATATGGGATAAGGTGGCCCACATAGAAGGTGTGTCCAACCACTTTGGCAACGTGAATGTCAAAGGCGACAGTACGAACAAGTCATGTCCGCAAACCCCTAACAACTCCTACCATATGTAATGGAGTACTACCTATGTGGTAATGTGTGGGCATGTTGTTATTCCCAAGTTGGATGACTATGCAACTAATGGCATTTAGCTGTAGGCCATGGCTCAGGCACTAGTCATCCATCTCTGTGAGACCCTGTTTGAGTATGCATGTGGCAGCTGGAGAGATGATCATGGCACCCAGTTTGCAGTCAAGTGCAAACATGTTCAGCCATATTCCTCCTGTGGTAGCCTGTACATCAGACAAATATATACTGAACAAGAGAGGTCCCAGGACCAAGCCATGTGGGATGCCACATGTAACTGGTGTATAGTCAGACATGGCACCTGCAATTCTGACCATGTGGGTGCTATCCCTGATCCAGGTATCAATCCATCATCTGAGATATGTGTCCATATCAACGCTGGTGAGCCTATGTATAATGGCACAGTGGGTTATTGTGTTGAAGGGATTTGCAAGGTTTAGGTAGGCTGTGTGGACAGCCGTCCCTATGTCGATGGACCTGTTAGCCATTTAAAGAATACAAAGAGGTTCAAAAGGCAAGATCTGCCCACAACAATGCTGAAATGTGTAGGACACAGTGTCTGTAGGTTCCCGATGTCTATGTGTATGAGTCCCATGACAATATGCTCCATAGCTTTGCAGAACAGGCTACTTAGGCTTATAGGGCAATATTGTCTGTGGTCCGTTGTGGCACCAACTCTGTGGTGTGGGACCACTGTCGCTGTATGCCATTCCTTGGGTACATATCTTGTGGTAACTCCGATATTGAACAGTGATGTAATCTGAGGGTTGTGTCTGTCATGATGCTCGTGTAAGATGCAGGCTGGGACACCATCTGGTCACATTGATACTGTGATGTACACTTTGGGGAGGGCAGCACTCACCTGTTACTTTGTGATGTCAGGGAGGTTATACTCTGTTGGGATGGATAGTTGCTCCTTAGGGGGGATGGGTGGGAGACATCTGCACTGAACCTGTTTGCCAGGATGTTGGCAATGCCAGTGGGTTCAGGGTAGGTTTAGTCAGTATGCAGTAACTCACAGCATATCAGTGAGTGTCCACCCAGGTTCCTGACATAACTGAAGAAGGCCGTGTGATAGTCCTACATGTCTGTTGCAATTGTCTGGTAGAAGCAGCCCTTAGAAAAGTTCATGAGTGATTGTAGCTGTCTGCTAGTACAGATAACAGATGCCCTCCCAGTCTGGGATTGTGCTCTATCATGTAGTAGCTTTCTCCTGATGTTGTACAGCTTATTAATGGCTAGGGTCTACCAGACAGGTCCCCTGCCATTGGAGTAGTGAGTCCTGTTGTTATTTGGGATAGCACAATCCATGCAGTCCACTAGGTGTCCATAGAATGTGTATGTAAAGGATGCAGCAGTGTGAGCCGTATTTGCCACTGTCTCAGGGTCTCTGAAGGCTACCACCTTGCTTCGGTGAAGTGAGACGTTGGCTCATGAGAAGTTCAATAAGATTACCCTGGATGGGTGTGTAGAGGGTATATGTATGTCCAGTGAGATACTTGTATGTTCTGACCTTGCCAATGAGTGGTATATCGCTGGTGTGGAACATAGAGTCCCCATGTTGGTGATGATCAGGTCCAATATATATTCCCCCTTGTGGCTGTGCTGACTGGTTGTGCCATAGCATATGAGTCTACAAATTGTAGCAACTGTTGGGTGAGGGTGTCGGGGCTTGAGTAGTATCCCCAGTCAATATTTGTGTATATGAAGTCACACAATATAATGGTGTTTGTGGAGACCTTCATATTCTCCATAGTTCCCACGAAAGCCGAGTGTGGTTCCTGAGTTTGGGAGTGTGTTCTGTAGCAAGCAACAAACTGAAAGGCAGTATTGCACAATGGTAGTTGTATATGTATGGTCTGTGATGCTTTCTGCAGTGCTACTAACCCGGAGGTGTGTGTATCTGTGATGTATATGGATACTCCCCCTAGTTGTGTTGTCTGTTCCAAGTCTTGTTGTCAGACAGCATGGTATGAAACATAACCTGGTAGTGCTGGTGTGCATAAGCGAGCCTGAACCAGGCGTCTGTCAGTGCACAGATATCACTATCCTCCATACTGAGGAGAGTCCTGAGTGGCCCCAATATGAGGCTAACACAACTGTTGTTGAGCAGCATTACCCTTAGTTTCATTTAACCTGTAATGTCTATGGAGGTGGGTTTGTCTTCTGAGCCCTGATTAAAAAAGGAACTATGGTGGTAGCAAGAGCCTTAGCCAGCATTCCACAGTCCAAGGGTGACAGGTGCAAGCTGTCCATAGTGAAGCTACGTGGCATGTTGAGCATGTCACCATACGCTGACAGACACTGTATCCCCTATGAATTAAACAAATTTGTTAGCCAACTGTTAAATGTGATATGTCTGTCCATATACTGTGACATCATAACTGGTGGGTGTAAGATGCTAGACAATGTCAGGGTCATACTGGCCTGGGCTACATGATCAGAGTGTTCCTCCATGTATCATGTCATGCGGTCCAGGGAGTAACGTCTGAGGTTATACACACCAGCATGGACAATGATGGTGCCAGTCCTGTACTTGCTTTGGAGTGATCTGACTGCCTGTGTTATGCAGCAGATCCTGGCACCCAACAGGCAGCCCAAAGTGACTATTCCCTTGTTAGGGCTGGTGAGTGGTACGTCAGTGTGTCTGACAATAAGTGTCGCCTATTACAAGTGTATTAGGGGTGTTGTTTAGCCAGAAGGGCAGTGACTGTGTCGCACACTGACATTGTGAACTATGTGATATGTGGGTATTGTAGTGGGGTATCAGGTGTGTGTGTGTCTGCTTTGGAGGTCTCTGCTGCTTAGGTAGAGTACATTTACAGCATCCGAGTATGTCTATATGTGATAATGTGGTTTGAGTGCTGTTGCTAGAGGATATGTGAGACTGATATGTGGTGTGTGTGGTTACCTTCACCACCTGATAGACTTTGCCAGTCATGGGTCGAGAGAATTCAGCACCCTCTATGTCTATATAGGTGCATCTCACATATATCTGAGTTTGTCGGGAGGAGGAGAGGGTTGTCTGTGTACATGAGGCAGATGTGACATTGTGTCAATATCACAATATCCACCAGCTGGACTGAAGAGTACACACGAAACCGACCCCTGGACATGCCAGGATATTATCATGACATACTCTGTAGCCTGATCACAAAGGATCAGTAGGGTGTTAAACATGTAAAAGAGTATAACAGGGATTAGTGCTCATGTTCATTGGTGTTTTGTAAAGAGTAGCTGAGAAGGAGTCCAGACTGAATCATGACACCTCCTTCAGCTATGTCATAAATAGCAATGTACTCCCATATATATCCTGAGTCAGGGCCAACTGTACCTGAGTGACAATGCCGACATCATGACAGACAGGCCCATATGTACATACCCATCTCCCACTGACAATAGTCCACATCATACCAGGAGATATCACATGTAGAATGGATGAGCAGCTACCCCCACTGCCAAAAGCATGGCAGCAAGTGGAATACATTGATTCCCAATATGTGTCATGCACAAACTACAGAACAAACAGATCATGCACCTGAACAGTCAGCTGAGCCTCACCCCCTACACAAGATGTGGAACCATTGAATGTGTCACAGCTACATATGGCACTCCCCACAAGTGTTGGTGCACAACATACCATGGGAAGTCAAGTCCAGTACACCTATGAAGTCTGATCTGCAAGGTCATGGAGTCCATCATGGTTGCAGTCATAAACAGAGCTATTGGAAGATGACATACACACAACCCTACCAACCGTGGTGTGTTCATGTGCAGATCATGGTTCCCAAACATGCTAGACTGTTAGCAAGGCAGCCACCCAGGATATACATCAATGAACACATCTACACATGTGTCACATAGACTTTGAATAGCCCTTTATCAACATCCCAGACAGATGTAGTATCCACAAAACCAACAAGCTGTGCATAAATATGTGTTGACATATGACGGAATGTCAGTGTGTCCACAGATAGATCACACAAGGTAAGGATTCTGAGGTCTTGTTCAAGCTGTTGACACCTGCTGACCCACATGGACCATTCCTGGAATGGCATAAAACAAAGTGTACACACATCACCATGTCCAGTCTGATGATGTCACCATCCTATAAATACAGCAGGAGAAGGGAAACCAGCCAGTAAAGCAAATAGTATGCCGTGTTAATGCATCTCTCTCTCTCTTGTATCATAACATAGTTAGGTAGGAGTTTGAATCCTGCAAACAGTGTGTTTGTGTGTGTGTGTGTGTGTGTGTGTGTGTGTGTGTGTGTGTGTGTGTGTGTGTGTGTGTGTGTGTGTGTGTGTGTGTGCAGTTTCCTTTGAGAGGTGTTCCCTTTTTGGAGACTGGTAAAACTCACTAAAAGAGGTGCATTCCTCTTTGGAAAGTCTGATGATGTCACCATCCTACAAATACAGCAGGAGAAGGGAAAACAGCCAGTAAAGCAAGTAGCATGCCGTGTTAATGCGTTTCTCTCTAGTATCATAACATAGTTAGGTAGGGGTTTGAATCCTGCAAACAGTGAGTGTGTGTGTGTTTGTGTGTGTGTGTGGGGGGGTGTGTATGTGTACAGTTTCCTTTGAAAGGTGTCCCCTTTTTGGAGACTGGTAAAACTCACTAAAAGAGGTACATTCCTCTTTGGAAAGTCTGATGATGTCACCATCCTACAAATACAGCCGGAGAAGAAAAAACAGCCAGTAAAGCAAATAGCGCGCCTTGTTAATGTGTCTCTCTCTAGTATCATAACATAGTTAGGTAGGGGTTTGAAACCTGCAAACAATGAGTGTGTGTGTGTGTGTGTGTGTGTGTGTGTGCGGGGGGGTGTGTATGTGTGCAATTGTCTTTGAAAGGAGTGCCCTTTTTGGAGACTGGCAAAACACACTAAAAGAGGTACATTCCTCTTTGGAAAGACTGATGATGTCACCATCCTACAAATACAGCCGGAGAAGGGAAACCACCCTGTAAAGCAGATAGCGCGCCGTGTTAATGCATCACTCTCTAGTATCATAACATAGCTAGGTAGGGGGTTGAATCCTGCAAATGCTGACTGTGTGTGTGTCACTGTTGGTCAATGCGGTGTGGGTTTTGCTTTTACTATGGTATGACATAGTATGATTACAACAGTAAGTGCATTGCACACATCAGGTATCTGTGTGGCAAATATATATGTGTACATGTCCCCTCAATCAGTACATAGATGTGAAGCCTGCATACTACATGAATACATTTGTTTCCATTGACAGGTTGTGCCGCTGCTTCTCAGATCGTAGGTCACATATGTATGTATGTGACAAGGCCGTCCACTGTCATGTTCTGTGGCCAAGGTCATCTGTGGCACACACACCCATGACAGTTACTTAAGAGTAGTGTGAGTGAGGGTATATGCCTGGGGTATATGTCAGACATGGTCATACACAACAAAGACTGCCAAGAATGGATAGTCCTTATAGGTGTACGACTGCCTTGTGGATATGCATTCAGGCCTCTAATGTCTTATGTGATACACCTTGGGACTCCACAATACCTATGGATATGTGGATACCAAGGGACACATGACATAACATGAGGCTGTATGTACACATTGGTACCCAACATGCATGTTGAGGGCTACACACCTTTGTTGTACTAACAGGATAGTATGTATAGTACATGAGGATGACTATGCCATAGTCGGCTTACTGCTATACAGCATGTATCAGACAACAGGTATCTGTCTGTATGATACCCTTGTGTAGGATATGCGTCCCATCCAGGGAATGCATTGTAGGCCAATCCATGCATTTCCAGATTTGGATGGACACATCCCTAGTGTGTCTGCATGTACCTAAGGGGGCTATATGCCAAACACGTGTGGTCACAGGAATGGGTGGCAGTCATTACCACTGGTTAGTGTTATAGTGTAGCACCGGAAGGATCCAATTGTTACTGGGTTCCCTACTACTGTGTGTCATTTGTCAGGACATCATCCAATGATTGCTTATAGTCATGCTGTTGAGGTTGTGTATACTACCAGACCACAAATCATTGACAGATATTAATGGTATCACCCACAGCATAGTGTCAACCCATGTCATACACACGTCTACCCATGTTAGTACATAACTGTAGTAGAATGCATACTGGCCATTGAAAGATACTATGAGATGTTAACAATGTGTACAACAGGGTATGCCACACGTCCCATGTGTCCACTATGCACGTACATCCAGACAGTGCACACCCACCATGTTCACAGATGTACACTTGCTAATCTGTACTGCACACATCACACACGTACTGTCCACTCACTAACACATGCTGGCAACACATTACACTTCAGCCAAGTGGCACATGGGTGGACAATACATACTCAGACCTAACAGTGGTGTAAACAATGCTACATTGACAATCAGAGCTTTGATGCATAATGTCTGCTCAGATATACCTACAAGGATCATGTTACACTTCCTTGTTGACAACTTGCTATTATTGCTACACTGCTATAGTGTCACCCTGTGCATCAGCACCATGTTAGCCTGTCCCTCCATCAATGATGCAGATGACAGGAGGCGACACAGATATCATCATATGCACAGGGTGTTTTGTTGTTTGCCAGAGCCTGACATTGACCCATCCAATCGACATGTCTGTGTGTGTGTGTGTGTGTGTGTGTGTGTGTGTGTGTGTGTGTGTGTGTGTGTGTGTGTGTGTGTGTGTGTGTGTGAGGGACAACAGTACAGCATGGGCCAATGTTGATGCAATGTGTGTGTGTGTGTATGTGTGAGCCCTAGTTGTTTGGTTAATGTGTGTGTGTCGGCATGCACACAGCTCCACCATGTGGCTGCCATATATGGTAGTTTGTGGTACACAGACTGTACCTGCTAGGCTGTACAGATCACTGTCTCTGGCCACGGACACAGTACCAGTACCTGTGCCTGGCAGGGGTGCTACGGACAGTATCGGGTACCAACCCTGACTGGGTACTGTCATCAGAGGCAGAGGTATGATGACTGGACCCATGTCCCTGCTGGGTCTGTGCACGTGGTCTACTGGGACGGTCAATGGACAGGCCAGCCCCAGCATTGCTGGGGCTGGTACTGCCACTATGGGAGCAGCTGTGAACTGTGGGCTGTCCACGACCACTGCCAGCTGTTGCTGTTGCAGGCATGCGTCCGCGTCAACGTCGCAACTGTCCCGCACTATCCTGGCTCATGGAAAACATGTTGTGGGGGGCATCTAATGTCTCCCCCCAACATCTATCAACGACCTCAGTGTAAGTCCGGATGGCACCGGCAAGGTCACAGATGCTGTCATTGATAGCGGTGTAATGTGCCCTCTGCGCCCTAAGTCCCTGCCTGGTGTACCATTCTATACGTGCCTGAGTCTGCATTACAGCCCGGAACATACTGATCATTGTAAGACCTGTGACGGCACGCCTGCCAGGGGCAATATGACCAGTGGTGCTACCCCGAGAACCACTGGATCTCTGCCTATGTGGTACCATTCCGGGTCTATGGCTATGGCTGCTAGGAGAGGATGCAAGTGCCATGGGTACCACACTCTCCTGGTCAATGCCAACTGTATGCTGTCCCTCGCCTATGGCCATTGGTGGTGAGGGGATGTATTGACAGTATGAGTGTGCACATAGATGGGGTTGAACACTGTGTACTGTCGATTGGCGGACCCACGACAGACCCTGTCAAATCTTCCTGTGCCAAAATACATGTGTCATCATCACCACTATTCGTGGCAGTGGCTTCAGGTTGCCTGCTGCTTTCGCCAACCCCTAACTCAGCAGCTGTGAGAGTAAGACAGGAAACACACTTTACGGTCTGCACATGCACAGATGCACACATGAACACATGCACACATGCACACATGAACACATGAACACATGCACACATGCACACATGCACACATGAACACATGAACACATGCACACATGAACACATGGACACATGAACACATGAACACATGCACACATGAACACATGAACACATGCACACATGCACACATGAACACATGCACACATGCACACATGCACACATGAACACTAATACACACCTCACTACAGCACATACACACACATACCAGCAATTCAACACGTACTCTATAGTGGGTGAAGGTGGGTGTCAGTATCACAAAGTAGACAGTCACCACTCACATGACAGCATGCAGAATATGTGTTGCACAAGACCATGCAGTGCAAGTGTGGGCGCCCCTATTAAATGGCAGTATACATAGCTTTGATGCAACTGTGTAGTTGTTCAATGATGGGCTACACCCTGGAACACAATGTGTACATGGACACAACATTGATGTGCAGGTATTATCAGCTCTGCAATGCCCTGTGCACCATCACTCACAAGTATACATGCCATGGCTGCATGTGTTATCTGTGTGACACATAGATATCCATGTCTGAGTGCAGTGTCTGTGTCCTTAGCAGATAATAGTGGGCACGGGTGTAGCACATGCATGCTATGTACACACACGGGATGTGCAGTGCATGTTGACATGAAGGAATCCCAATGCTCAACCTGGCCAGTGTACAGTGGTTATGGTGAGTGTGGGACATATTGCAGATATGTGGGTGCCAGACATGGCATGGCATGCTACACGACTGCTACATTAAACACCACACATACCCAATGTGTGTCAAGTGACCTATACACCCACTAGCATTCCAGGACATATATGTGACACTTTGTGTGGATGGTGACTGCTGTGCATATTGTGTATACTGGCATATGTAAGCACAGAGACAACATGCTATGCATATTGTGTATAGGTGCATATGTTTGCACACACATGACACTGAGGTGCAAAGCAATGACTGCTATGAGTAGTACTGTGGTCACTGTAACTGGATGGGGTGTAGTACCCTGTGCCATCATCAACATGCATCTTGTGGTCACTCACAGCTACTAATGTGTGCAAGACCACCGCCTAGCATGCTGTACCTGAACTGCAGTGCCATGGCTACATTCACAATTACACAGCCACTTTGTACATGGGTGTGTGAGGTGCCCAATAGGGAGCATTGCCTAACATGACTGTGTTATGTGTTGCAGAGTGTTGCACAGCCCCATGATAGGCCTCTACCCCTGAGGTACATCATGTGTGTGTGCATGACATGTGGGATACTGAAGTGTGACCTTACAGCGGGTGTATGGTAATGCCAAATGTAGCATGTTTTCGTGTACTGCATATGATAAACGTGTTCTGTTGTGTGCAGCTGTGGCAACTATGCATATCCAATGTGCAGTACAGTGTTGCCACAATTGTGTCTGCTGCATTGTGCATTGCATGTGATTGAGGCAGCTACTGACTTTACTGAGATGATTGATGTCTCACAGCAAACATGCACAGCATGCATTATGCGTAAGTGTGTTACGTGTACATGGCCTACACCTCACCTATGACATGCACATTTCATTACCAATATTAAAGTGTTAACAGCAGCATGTATTGTCTGCCCTGCTGTCACACCAGAGGGACCTAGAAGAATATGACACAGTTTGTCAGTGGCCACAGCTGCGGCATTGCTACTGTGAGTGTGCTAAACGACAGTGGAACAACAGTCAACAGTCACAGGTGTACGGATACTATTCCAAATATCAGTATTGCACACGTTAGGCAGCACAACTGCTAAACACACAGTACACATCTCACATATGCATATTCTAACAATACAGGTAATGGTAGTCTACAGCTAGGGTGTATTACCTGCATGCTCCATGTCATCCTGCTGGGTGGCTCCGGCCTCCATGATGACACATGTGTGATGCTGTTCCTGCTGTAGGCCAGGAGCCACCACGCTTAGGAGCAGCTCCTCCACTCTGGTGAGGGGGGGATGTATGGCTGCCCCACCACCTGTGGCAAGCTGTTGCCTATGGATATCAGACGCATGCCGCTGGACATGTCTAATTAAATCACTGCAGTGATGGCGTACCTGCTCATATGTCCAGTTATGCATGCCTATGTCATTTACCCGGCGAACAAGGTCTTGCCACAGTGCAGTACGGTCATGCTGGTGCTGGCTGGCCCTGGAAAAAACAGGTTATAGTGCTGCACCAGGCTGTTCAGAATTTCTTGCTCCTCCACAGCTGAATACAATGGATTACGTTGATGAGCCATAATCCTGGAAGACAATTAAACGATATGTGTGAGCATGTCATGTGGCACACAACATTATGAAGTACAGATATCACTTAACTGCCATATATAGCATCTATCTGTCTATCAGAAGATACACACATTCAATACCACATATCAGTGCTCAGCCCACAACTGGCTGACAGTGCCTGCAACACTCCATATAACACACCAGTATACACCAGTAGTCGGCACACTGTTTGGGATACAATGCACAACCTCGCCCCGGGTGTATATATCAAGCTAATGCATGAAGAAATATGTCATCCAATGCAATGAATGTCATGTACATTTACAGTATTACCGGTAAACCACCCTAGTCTTTGATGCCATACCCCTACCTAACATATGTGCATGGTTGTTAATATAGCTGGCATACTGCTGTAACAGAGTATACATGTTGCTAGGTATACACACATACCCTGTAACACACATGTCATTGCTGGCATGGTACAGGCATCATTAAACACACATCGGACATACATACAACACACAGATGTATGCCGACACAGATGAGCATTACCTGTGCACCTTATAGTACTGTGTGCCCCTACTTACAAATACCTATGCCTGTGGTATTTAATCTGTGCAGACTACAGGAAACACACAAGGCAATGTTACCAGGGACTGTGAACATACACCATACTGTGCTGTTTAGGCCTACAGCTTCAGGTAGTACAACAGTTCAACAGTTCATATGTGAGCTGGAGTCACCAGCAGTACCACTTACTGAGCATACATGTATTGCTTCAGCCTACAGTGGAACACCACAGTCATACACAAGGAACTATGTCACAACATATGCCATCCTACTATGTCTACATCCCAATAACTGACACATCTTTCTCCTGCCTCACACCTAGGACACAAACTACCATGACAGACGCAACCACACACTAAGCTATCACACCTTTACAAACCTTGCATACAGTCACTGTCACACTCATTCCACCTCACATAGCAGGTATTGCACTGAGTACATGTGTGTGTGCATTGTGTCATAGGTAGGTAATACGCTATTGGCCCTAGGGCCTAGACCAGCCTAGCCATATGCTACCCTGGCCTTTGACACACATGTAATGTGATTTCACTTGTTCCTGTCAACCGGATACACAGAGGTGACTCCCAGGGCATATTACCTATCTCCAAAACAATCATCAGGGGAATGTATGACATCTGCTAATCAGGAGCCTTGTTTGTTCATGCTGGGTGGTTTAGTCCAGAGTATGGCATATTTGTGGATAGGAACCTGTACCTCCAGCATGTGCTGTTTAGTGAGGTGACAAGGATTAGGGCCCTAGGTGATGTAGCCCGGAGGGATTGTGAGGTGTTGTCATGGTGGTTGGCCAACTGCTATGGGTGTGACATACCTCTGTATGTCCGGCAGTGGTAGCCTCTGGGTGGGCGGTATGCAACGCACTCTAGCTGTGGTTTGTGAGTCAGTCTGCATAGGACATGTGTTTGAGGGCAGTATTACTCTTTGTTAGGTATGTCTGTGGCCTTTCCACTTGCTGTAGTTGTCATGTGAGGTACATACCACATGGGGCATTGTGATGAGTAGAGGGGAACACCGATCTATATTTCCGTAGATGACATACCTTTTGTGATGACACGTACCATGTAGACAGACTACATTACTACTGTTGTCACTGTGATTATCAAAAGGGAGCCTACTGTCCACCTGTGTCCCGTGTACCCTTCTGACACCATCAGTGTTAGGCAGGCTACCACCTATGTGGCAGTTACTGCGTAAGGTGTTTTGGAATGGGGTATGGCACTGCGGTATCAACACTGGTGTTCAGTCCATGCCTTGGACAACAGGCACCTGTTGCAGTACATATGACCCTGTGTCTCCCTCACTCTCTCTTATATATATATATATATATATATATATATATATATATATATATACACATACATACATATATACATATCTATCCATATCTATCCATATATATCCATATCTATACATATCCATACATATCTATATATATCTATATATATCTACATATATCCATATATATCCATATATATCTATATATATATATATATATATATATATATATATATATATATATATATATATCCATATATATATATCGATATATATCTATATTTATCCATATATATCCATATATATCTAAATATATCCGTATATATATCTATATATCTATACACACATATATATGTATATATACATGTATATATACACATACATGTAAACATCCATTGCTGTACATATAGCTGCACATATAGGCACATATACTGCCCACCTTTCATGGTGGGGATGTCAATTATGCAACAGTTGTGAGACATACGGTTATGTAATACTATTGCACAATGTTGTGCAGAATGCATTCTGCTGTCCTCAGGCCGTATAGCTGTTGCAGGCCTCACTGCCTGTAGCTCAGTCCCACAGTGTTTAACACCACATGACATATACCGGCACTGCTTGCTTTCTGCAATGCCACACACTACAACCTACATACATATGTGCACATAGCAGCCTTCAACAACATACTTATGTCCAGCCTTCACTAACAGTTGCAGTATGTCCCTTGCCCTATGCAAATGTGCATGTACATATAGATATGGACTGCTGCCACATATGGATGATTCACATTATGTAGAGTACCCTTCAGACACATCTTTCGGATGTCAGCAAATACATATCTGTTACATACATTACCTTTGTATTCCTCACCTCCATCTGTTGTAGGTGTTGTTTTTTTATTGTTTATTTTTTTTATTTTTTGGTTTTGTTTCCTCTTGTGTGTTGCGTCTGTCTCCTTCTGCCTGTTTGTATCTGTCTGTCTCTGTCTGTCTCTCTCGCTCGTGCTCTCTCTCTCTCTCCCAGTTGTTGCAATGATATTATTGCATGTGTGGACAGCAGATAGAGGCTGCTTTTCTAGGTATCTGCACATGTGCATGCAATGGCCTCTGCACCAATTGGTCCCCACCATTTAGTAATTGCATGCAGCCTGCTGTGTGGTAATTGCAGTTCTCACTGTGATTTCAGGACACTGCTATAAAATGATAGGTTAGGTAGGCATAGCCCTTTCAGTTTTGCAAGGTGGGGACCATGCTTGTTTGCTGTGGACACTGTTGTCTCAGTCAGAAGGTTGGTATATGTCTCATATCTGAAGCTGGGTTGTAGCCAGTGAAATGCATGTTGTACTGAAACCTGACTGTTGCTTCTTCCAGTACACTCTTCTCAATGTGTAGGTTTACTCACACCTCCTAATGCTAACACAGGATACATGGGAGTATGTACTTTCTTTTTGGATTAGTGAATTAACTGGCATACAACAGTAGTTATTGCAATGTATTCCTATGGCTTTCGTATTTTCCCTTTACATTCACTCATTGTAATGCATGTTATATTTCTTTCAGCACCAAGTTATTGTATATCTGCTATGGTGTAGTGGTACTTCATGCAGACTGGTGAGTCCAAAGTCCTGGGTTCGAGACTGACAAGGCTTTTTATTTTGCTGCTGAGCAGAACAAGGGCCTTGTCATACAGAGTGACTAAGGCACTTTTAAGCAGTTGTAAGCGGGTTTGCGTGGGTTTGCGCGATGCTTAGCGATGCTAAGCTAAGCTTAGCTTAGCTTATTTTATTTTAGCAATACTAAGCCAAGCTTGGCTTAGCTTATCATATCTTAGCAATGCTAAGCTAAGCGCACACATGTGCACACTGGTGCAAACCTGCTTACTACTGTTTACAAGTGCTCACTCCCGCTAACCCCTGCGCTCATTTCTTTGACAGAAAAGTAAATGGGGAGATAGGAATGTGGTGATAAAGGTTGCACAAAGAGGGGAAGACAGTAGGGAAACCAGCTCGGGATGTACAGGATGGGTGTGGAGAGGGTCCATAGCTGCCCATTTCTTTACCAGCAACAGCTGTGCATATGCATCACATTAGGAGGGATATTTGAAACCTTCCACCCCTGAGAGAGGGGTGAGGACAACTAAGTGTGTTGTACTACCAATTATGAATATCAGGCACATGCACTGTTTGTGACCTGCTACACTGTCATTAGTAAGTTACTCACTTCTGAACAGTTTGTGGTTTGTTTGTGTTGAAATTAGCACAGTCTGCTCAGGACAACTGGACATATTTCACTACTGTGTATGCCTACCTACACCCTTGGTTGTGCCTGACTACATGGGTATATAGTACCTTTGGGTAGGGGTGCAGAAGTGCAGAGTGCATTATTTATTATTGTGTGATGTTTATCTTACTGAACATGCAGAGTTGCTGTGTACCTGTAAGTCTATAAAGGCTAGTAGTCTGTCTGAGTAGCTCCCACCTGTGGACATATCCAGATGGTAGACAGAGGTCAGCCTAGTATTCTTTGACTGTGCACCACAGCAGTCTTTTCAGCACCTGAACAATAGCATTGTCACATGTGGTTGCTAGCAGTACATGGCTACATCCTTTGATATTTCTGTGTTGTACTTCTACATAAGGGCATGTTTGTGGGATTCATTCTACAGCTATTTGCATAGTGTGTAACAGCAGACAAGCTGATATACCTGTGTGTTTCTGACTCTTCCAGGCCTCAGATACTCTCACGTATATATTTGAAAAGCCTCAGGGAAAGGTACATATAACTGGGATACACCTGTGATATATTTCAGACATTTTTCAGTTCAGACTTTGGGGGATTCAGAGCATATGTATTACTACACCTTTTCTGACGTGCAAGCAGTGTCTACTCTCACTTATACTGACATTTGTCATTAAGTGAGATTCCCCACCTTTCTGCCTACTGTTAGTACATTTCACAGGGAGTCAGAGGGTCACAGCTAACATTTGTTTACAAATCAGGGGCATCACTGTAGAGCAGTCACTGTTGGGAGGTCTGGCCTGTGACCTATGCAAATATGCCAGTGTTTATCCTGCTCTGATACTGTGTGGGGTTTGTAAGGTGCTACTGTATCATTATTCCCTACTAGCATGGCTGATTCTCTTTTCACATGTCATGCAATTCCACAACACCTGCTGGTTAAGGCCCACAGAACAAGATTTGTGTTATGCCATTCCTATTTTCCCTTTACATTCACTCATGGTAATGCATGATATATTGCTTTCAGCACTAAGTTATTGTGTATCTGCTGTGGTGTAGTGGTACTTCATGCAGACTGGTGGGTCCAGGGTTCGAGATTGACAAGGGTATTTTATTTTGCTGTTGAGCAGTACAAGGGCCTTGTCATACAGAGTTACTAAGGCACTTTTAAGCAGTTGTAAGTGGGTTTGCGCGGGTTTGCATGACGCTTAGCAATGCTTAGCTAAGCGCACACAAGCTCACACTCGCACACCCCCGCTAACTACTGCTTAAAAGTGCTTACTCCCGCTAAACCCCATGCTAATTTCTTTTAAAGAAAAGAAAATAGGGAGATAGGAAAGTGGTGAAAAAGGTGACACAAAGAGGGAAAGACAGTAGGGAAACCAGCTCGGGATGAGCAGGATGGGTGTAGGGAAGGTCCATAGCTGCCTATTTCTTTACCAGCAACAGCTGTGCATATGTTTGAAATTCGGTGTGAAATTTGAAACCTTCCACCCCTGAGAGAGGGGTGAGGACAACAAAATATGTTGTACTGCCAATTAGAATTATCAGTTTACATGTCCAGCGGACATGTGTGCGAACTGGGCAGCTCTGTATGGGGCGTAATTTTTTTGTGGGAACAGATTGCCCTTTTTTTTAATTTTTTTTTTCAGGTGAGAGTGGAATGTGAGGTAGAGGAAGTAGGTATATTTGGGGAGGTAGGTTGGGGAGGTAAACAGACAAGACAAACAAGATGCATACAGGGGCGGAGTTTGACACATGGGGTGGGTGAACACAATTGATGGGGAAGGATGTTTGGAAATCGCAAGCCCATGAGCCCACAGATGGTAACAGTGGAACTGAGATCCCCACCCATAGGCAGTCATCACTGCACCTTCACAGCCCCGAGGGTGGCTGTGCTGAGGGCTGTGTAGGATGGGCAGGCTCACCCGAGAGACGCGCCACTCTCGCCTCAAGCTGGCGTAGGGGATCAGCAACTGAACGCTGGATCTCCCTATGCACCACAGCCCGGACCCTAGCAAGGGTGACAGGTGGCCCTCCTCCGCCCACGCTTGCACGGGGGGGGGATGAGCCCCATCCCCTGCAGCGCTTCCACCCGAAGGTGGCACAGGACCAACAGAGGAGGGGAGCCCGGGCTGGGCACCAGAGCCGCTGGTGCCAGGTGCACTCACCAACTGAGAATGGACAGGTGGGTCCGCTGGGACAGGCCTTTCCATACATTCTGTGATTAGGTGTGTTTAATTACAACATAAACAACAGCATTCCAGATTAGTTGTAACAGCATGCAGTAATATTCCCATTAACCCAACACACCAACTTTCCAACAGTTGAACAGCAAGCATAACACATGCATATATTGAATGACAGTGGCTATTCCAACAGCATGCAGGGATGTTTGGTAGCAACAGGCCACCATGAACGTGGTGTTTGAACAGGGCACATGCATCACCATCAATGCAAATAGTTATAAAACAATAGGACATATGTCCCAACAAATATTTAAGATTACACATACCCATTGAGGTGTGGAATTGCATGGTTTATGCACATATGGTAGGGTGTAGAAAAAACCTCGGTTAACATCTTATAATGACCTTTTAGTCTACACTACATTCCCAGTGACTGCAAGTGTATATCCCCTACCTGTATTATTACACTTGCCACCATACATTAGGTTGTGTCATGGGTTTGGCTAGTTCAATATATGCCTGACCTATATCTGACATACTAACTGTCCAGGATGCAGATGTTACTGCTACATATTTCTTGTTTGCATTTATATTTCTTTATCTACATATCTGGGATGTTTTCACATGACATTTTCACTTCGATCTGTACAGAACCCTGCATTTCTTGACACACACTCACATTTCTGGTGAATAATTACATGCTACATGTGTGCCAGGTTTACTTATTCATGCCAGCCAGTAACTGACTATTGTGGACTGTATATATGTTTCACAGCTACTAGCACTTCCATCACCCACTTTATATGGGACTGCATTAACTCTGGGTTGCCAGCACATTTTCAAACAGTATTGTTTGTATAATGCAAAGGTACAACAACATTTCAGACTCTGTGACACAGACACACTCTGGGTTTTAGACCTTTATTAATGACATTGCACGCTTTTCCATAGGCTCACTCCTTTATTTGTTTTAACGGTGTTTATGGCAGACATGTTCAAGACATATTATACCTTTATTAATAGGTTAGAACAATCTTTTTTCAGGCTCACTCACTTATGCTATATGACAGTGCCTGCAGAGATATTATTCCAGACATATGTTACCTTTCTTAATGGGTTACTACACTCTTTTTCTGCCTCTCTGACGTTTTTATCTGACAGTACATGCAGAGGACTTATTCAGGCAATTCTATGGCTGTTTTATTGGACTAAAACACTTTTTCATGCTCTCTCCCATATTTTATATAACAATACATGCAGAATAATCACTAACCTGCCTGGTGGTGCAGCCTTAGCAGCCTATCAGCATATTCTTGCTGATTCGTAGCACGGTCACCTGCAGCTGTAAAGTAAATGAAGGGATATTGAGACATACATATCCGTTATTACATACTCCATTATCAATTCTTATATACTGCATTCCATGGCTACATACTCAGTTGTGGGGCATTCTGCATCCCACGGGCCTCCTATATCCACTGGTTCAGGCGGTCCTGCTTTCGTCTCTTCAGGTCTGCATGGTGGTGGTGGACCTGCTCACTAGTCCGAGGAACACCTGTGGCACTGGTGAGGTCACGAGCTAACCGGTTCCAAGCCTCTGCCTTGTACTCCGTCCCTTGGAACTGGCCCTGCAGGAGTCTTGACTCGTGACAGTGGACAAGGAGCCAAACCATGTATTTGGACTCCTCGATGCCCAAACGTTGCACTCGGAAGCATGAACCCTCTCCTGCACCTGCCATTCTGACTGCAAATGTGAGCTACAATCAGTTATGGCGAGTATTCCCGCCTATGGGGCTTAAATATGCCACATTTCCCACACTTTTTTGTGATTGGCCATTTTGTAAAATTCTCGGCTGACTGCAGACCTGCTTAGTAATGGTTAAACTACCATTCGTAAGTATATGAATGTTAATAGTGGCTACTTCCCCTATGTTGTCATGGCTTAGTAGTTCTGTACTTTGATTATAATGCACAGGGTCCTGGGTTTGAACCTTGTCATTCTTTTATTTTAACTCATTAACCCCGAGTACCTTTTCATGGCGCCTCTGTGCTTAACACTGAGCACGCCATGAGAAGATACTAATTCAAAGCTGTTACCCCCAAGTGCCTTCTACAAGTGTGAGAAACTGTATTCCAGATTTGTAGGTGACCTTAATGTAAAACACGCTGAAATTGTAACTGAATGTGTAAATTACTTTATATAGTTACAATTCAGCGTGTTTCAACATTACGTTCACATTAAACTTATTTTAGAAAATCCAGTTTAAAAGTTCTTTAACAGCAAGTGGTGGCAGCCAATCGGATTCTTGCAATCCAAGCCACCACTTGCGTCACAAATGACACGAGTATGTGATCTGGAAACAAATGTAATCACTACACAGCCAGTAGTTTCATAGTCGTCTAATTAAGACTTTAGGCCAAGTTTGTAAGTTAAGTGTCTGGATCTTTGAAGTAAAATATTAAATGATTGCAAATATAAAGAAAGCCACCTATGTTTATCAGGCTTTTAGACTGATAAATTGTAAGCATGGGCTCCTACCGCAGAGATAAGATTGTATGCATGGCTATGTTACGAATACTCTACAATGTGTTTTGATGAGGCGATGGGCAGATCCTTTTTTTTAAGTGCTTTTCTTTGTAAGCATTGTTTAGGCTTATATATTAAAGATTGTACTGTTCCTCGGAAAGGTCGCCATTCTTTTCGGTGTTCCACACCCCCCTTTTACATATGTGTTCTTCAGTTGTTAATCAGCACACTGAACCTGTAGAGAGCTTACACACGTGGGCCATTTTTTTCTTTATGTTTGTGGGGTTTGCAGCCCTTACAACACAGCATACCTCTCCAATGTTACTGATTTTGACAAAATAAATTTTGCTTTGACCCTCCTAAAACAGGCAAGCTTGGGAGAAAAGACAGTGGAATAGATTTAATGAGAATGACTACAGACTTCTTACTTCAAAAGTGTACGTTAATTCAAAACTCTTAGTCTGTCAACTTTTCAGGTTACCAGTACTAATCTTTTAAAAAGCATCACTTAAGATTTGTCCCATTCCCGATTCTGGCAGTAAGAGACTGATGTTGAAGACTCTTACAGGACGTGCACAACTTATCAGCTGTTTCCATTGTTTATTGTTTGGATAAATTAGAAGACAAAAGGTAATTAGATGGGTTTATGTTTTACTTGGAGTTCAAACTTGTTCTGCTTTTCTTAAAATAATATTTTTGTTAGTGTGAGGCAAGGAGGTGTACGTTTTCTTTTATTATCCATTACAATGTTGTCTATTCATAAACGGCAATTTCTGGTGGGCACTGAAAATTAATCGCTCGCATACTTGACTTCGAGATATTTATTTATTTATTTTTTTGCAAAAATCTGTCTCAGTGAAAACTTATTGCACCCAGCATTTACCAGGATGTATAGTTCAGTTGGATAGTGGCGTTTAAATCCGTTCTTGTTTTGATGCGTTTGTCTCAAGGCTCTACGGGAAATGTAGTTTATGACTTTACTCTTTTATTATTGAAACTCCTCCTTTCCGTAGCTTCAGCTGACTTTTTTGTTTTTAATTATTACTACAGGTCATGTAAACTTTTCATGTTGTGTAATGTATGGTAATGATGGATCTGTTAGCTCTTTGCTTAGTACACGTATTATTTGATGTGTACGTCCTATATTTGTGAAACTACTCTAAAAATGATCTAGTTACAAATAAAAAGAACATGCTACCACTTAAATCATTAAGTCTGAATACACTACATGGGACGTATGTAGCTAAAATGTGCATTACGTACTCCAGGAATAATTACGCATGTGAACAAAGTTGTCACTTTCTGAGATATCCCTAGTGGGACACTTTGTATAGAAACCTGACCACTCCCTTAAACGGTACAAAAAATAGTTAGCTTTAATTTGGTAATAAAAAGAATCTTATTTTTAAAGTTGTAGTTATTTCTGCTGTTTTTATATTGTATAAAGGCGTTAGATATATAGAACCGTAGTTTTCAATAATGCTTGGAGGAAAGGGTAGAAAACATTTCCTGCTGAAATGTCAGGGCATTTGCCATTGCTCATAGCAGATGGCCAAATCAGAGCTGCCACATGAAAAAAGGTACAGGTTGTAAATCTATACACACACCTCAGTAGTTTGTTAGCCTGTTGGTGGTATGTATGTATTGACATATTTGTAGTGGGGGTGTATAATGGCCCGTCCCTGGTTATGGAATTGGAGAAGATGTAAAGAGCATTGTCATTAGACCCTACTTGAATAGCATAGCAAAGATTTATTGCCCCATAAAATAAAGTGGAATTGGAGAAGATGCTCTAGGGATCTAAACCTCACCACAACAATAAATAGGACGTGCTGGAGGGATAGATTCCTGTGCCAGAGACTTCCCATGCTTTGGAACAAGATCCCAGTCTACATTAGCAGAGCTCCTTGCTAACACACTTCAAAAGAAATCTTGATGAGTGGATGGGAAACGGAAAGTTTACCTCTGGGATCACTTCAGTGGCTCTGCTGGACAGAGGCACAGGGAACTAATCTAAGGGGGCGGCGAAAGTCAACACATTCTGGCTAGGCTTATAAATGCCTTCGGGAAGATAGCCTAGTACCTACCTATGAACCTATGAACCTATGAAAACACAAAGCGAAAAGAAAGCTTCTCTCTTTCTGAAAAAAAGAGAGTGCAACAAAGTTTCTGTTATTTCCCATTGGTTCAGTCTTACATGACCACTTTAAACTGTTAAAAGTAGCATCGCAGGAGAGCTGAAGAATAAAAACCACTGGGCATTCAGTTCGTGGAATGAAAAAAAAAAAAATAAATAAATATATATATATATATATATATATATATATATATATATATATATATATACAGCTTTTTTCAGTGATTTCTTTTTCAGAACGTCCCGAGTCACACACAGTCAACAATACCAGAGTTCCATACTTCTTACTGTTAACGGAATGCCTCATGATTGCTGAAAGTTTCAGGCATTATCCAGAATCCCTGTGCAAAGAAGTTGAAAGGCATATAAGCACACATACAAGCAAATAAGAGGATCGCCAATTATTCCACAGAATCCTCTGGAAATTCTAGAAAAAACCGTCACACTAATATGTGCATTAAAAGTGCACCCTAGTGCAGCATAGTTCACATTTGCATACAGTTAAAAAACACATACTTGTATGTGCACGTACAAACAAATATATATATATATATATATATTGATCTGTGTGTGTTTTTTTTGTGAGTATGTTTTAATAGTGTATAAAACGCTCCGTGTTCTTTTTCTTTTCGAAAACATTTTTATTTTGTAGAATGCTCCGTGTTCTGATATACAGCGAAGGTAAAGCTTCGGGCAAGTGCATGTATTGTTTTTCCAATTTAATTATTGCACTTAATGCATTGTGCAGTTAAAAACAGCAACATAGTTGAAGTATTATTGGAAAGAAAGGTGACACTGTGAAGAAGATGCGAGAGAAGTATGTTGTATGTGTGCGCACATATTACTGTGCACACATTAGCTGTTAATATAGTTTTTTCTTTGTCGTGTTCATAAAAATGTGTTGGTGTTCTTAATGTCTGATGAAGATGTCTCTGAAGGAACACTAGAATTGGTGAAAACACCTTGTTAAAATGAAAGCTGTCCCATTAACCATGTATTTTGTCTTGGCTATGACGTACTCTGTGCAGAACACTTTAAAAGCTGATCAAGATAGATCACTGATGACCAAGAAGACATACTTTGGGTTCAGCACACGTTAGAGTTAAGGGAATGTAGTTCATTGGTTTTGAAAGCATGCTAAACTGAGAGTTGAATATATCTTGACATATGTACAGCATACGGATTTATTTAGTTTTACACTTGGTTCCCTTGGTTCTGTCAGTTTTTCACTTTGGTAATCATCAGCAATGCAAGTTTCAATAGTACATTTTAGGTTATGCCTAAGAATAATAATTGACTATAAATGGGGAATTTGTTTTATTATAGTAATGGGGAGAAAACATGATAAATTTTGCTATCAGGGACTGGTTAGCCTAATTTTGGCTAGTTGTAACAATTCATTTTGAAAATGTGTATCAGTTTCTTTACCACTTTCTGGTACTGCTTTGTCTGGGCAGTGATTAGGCTTGTGCAGATGCTGTGTACATACTTGTGTGCAACAAGTTTGGCTTTCATCCCTTTGCTTCCTTCTGTAGCAGGTTTTTGTAATCTGAACTGACCTGATAAAATCATAAGGTTTAAACATTTATCTCTGGGAATACTCCAGATTTGTGGAATAGTGGGAAGTTGTTGCATCAGACCACAACAACAGTGATGTAACTCATTACATCCGATTAATAATTCCAAAACTGTACTATGTACAAGGTTTTAAATATTTCATGTTAAACTTGCACATTAGCAAAGCCAGCTGCAGAAAATACATTAAGGCAGACTGTATTGGGGGGGGGGCTAAATGGCATCACATCTGTTTCAGGGAGTTTACCGTTCATGAGTTGGCATCAGTGTTTCATTGGATTTTGCATCAGGGCCATTTAGCACAGTAGAATGGAGGGAGGGCTTTACTATAGATCTTCAGTTGCATGCTTCATTTGAGGGGTGGGTGTAGAACCTTTTGTATTGTTGAAAGAAGGTAATCAAACACTGTGTTATGGAACTGAATTGCTTGTATAGTTTGGGTGCACAGCTTCAGATAGTGGCAGTTGGTGCAGAGGGTTAATGCTATAAGCTGTAGCTCATGTGGTACAAGGTTTGATTCTCTGCCCTCCATTTGCTTACTTTTGACTTTGACCAAATCACTAAACGAGACAGTGCCTGGGGGGAATTTCAGCTAGGCTCTTTAATGGTCCACATGTCAGTTAAAATTAACTACCAACAACATTGAGATCTTGGTAGTTCGTGCAGCCTTGACAGATTCTTCTGCTCCACTTCCACCCATTTGTATTATGTACTATGGTAACAAGCTTGAATTTGTTATTAAAGTATGGACTATTGATGTTATTGCAGACTTGTGTTTAACATTTTGGGATCAGCTGTTAGCTGCAGCTTCTTGAGAAGTCTAGCAATAGTTTTAGTAGGGAATGGTTCCAGGGAGAAACTGGAGAAGTTGTTTATTATACTTGTGTGGGTCGGGGTCTCTGTAGATAAGGGTCTGCTAGTAGTATTTTGGGTGTTGGCTAGGCTTGGACTGTTTCAGTAAAGTATTTGTTGAATTGGGTGGGGATATTTTCATGGTTGTTTGTTAGTACAGGGTTGGGAGTGGTGGATTTTCCTGGGTTATCACAATGGCTCCAAGAGTTCTTGTCATTGTTCAGCTTCAGATGGGGACCAAATTCTTTTTTTTTTTTTTGCCATGGCATTCAATGGCGTGGGATGAACATAAATGATTGATCTATTATTGTATTAATAATTTTTTTACATGTTATTTGCATTTCAGTATATGTTATTTCTAATTCCTTTTGTTACCAGTGTTTTGTGTAAAAACACTTAATTATATTTGAACTCAAATATGTTTTATTCTTCATATATATCTTGCATCATTTCAGCATCATATTTCGGTGGGAGGAAGGGCTCAGTAATATCTAAGTGTTATATTATTAGATTGAATGACTCAGGTCTTCTCCTTACTGATGATGATGAGTCTGTGTTACATAACAGCTGCACAATGTAATATAATGAATGCCTACTCAACAGGTTATGTGCAGCAATTATCACCTGTATCTCAGCATGCATACCTTTGCAGTAATGAAAGGAAGATCATTATCACATTAGCAATATGTGCAGTTACAATATAGCAGTTAGTCATTATCACTTTTCTGGAAAAAGTCACAGATGCTGTCACTGTTATTCACATAAGTACAAGTCGTTATCACTTTGATGAATGCACAAGCCAGGTTGTGTTTTTTCTCTGCTTGGAGTCATTGCAAGCAACCCCCCCTCCTTCTTCATCAATTGCCTACCCTCCTAAACCCCTGATTTTATTCTGGCTGTATATATACATTTTTTATGTATATTATATATATATATATATATATATATATATATATATATATATATATGTGTGTGTGTGTGTGTGTGTATATAGGGATATATATGTATGTACATAATGTACTTGCACATATATACATTGGTCACACGCATATATATAATTTTGGTGATTCTGAACATTTTGCTGAAGGGGTCATTGGGCTTTTTCTCTTTACATGTACTCATTCGGCAGTATGATGGCTACACCAAGAATGTGCACATCAAAGTTTGTTTGGAATTAGGTTATGGAAACTATTATTTTTTTCATATTTTGGTAAATAACTTTGCAAATAAGCATGTCAGTGTGCCAAGTAATGCATTTTGAAGACAGTATTGGTAGTTCCACCATGGTAAACAAATTGTGTCTGTATGTTGCAGACATGTGCAGATATCAAAGTTTGTTTCGGACTTGGATTATGAAAATTATGATTTTTTTTCATATTTTGGTAGATAACTTTGCAAGGGAGCATCTGAATGTGCTAAGTAATACTTCATTTTGAAAATAGTATTGATAGTTCTAACATGGGGAAAATAATGGTGCCTGTATGTTGGACATGTGCAGATATCAAAGTTTGTTTCGGAGTTAGGTTATGGAAATTATTAATTTTTTTCATATTTTGGTAGATAAGTTTGTAAGGGAGCATCTGAATGTGCCAAGTAATACCTCATTTTGAAGACAGTATTGCTGGTTCTAACATGGTAAAATAATTGTGCCTCTATGTTGGACACGTGCAGACATCAAAGTTTGTTTGGAATTAGGTTATGGAAACTATTATTTTTTTCATATTTTGGTAAATAACTTTGCAAGGGAGCATGTCACTGTGCCAAGTAATACCTCATTTTGAAGACACTGTTACTCCTTACAACATGGTAAAATAACTATGTCTGTGCACTGTACACATGTACAGATATCACAGTTTGTTTAGTCTTGTACAATTATGAAAATTATACATTTACAATACTTCTCATTATTATGCCCATATCTTTGCAAGGGAGTATAGTGATCACACAAATGATGCATCATTTTGAAGCTGACATTCAGATGCACAACTTCTACACTGATATGTAGGCTCTGTCTGTTACAGGTGATGAGATATTATGCTTTGTTTATTTATCAATTATGAGAAATAACATATTAATCATATTTCTGTGAATATCTCAAGAAATGAGCATCCCACAGTAATGGTTACGGTATCATTTTAAAGCTGGCATTCATATTAACAAATTAAATTCAAATTGTATGGATCTGCATGGTACATTGACTAAGATATTGTGCTTTGCTTTTCCAAAAAGGTAAAAAATATGCACAATATCAGCCTTCCTTGCCAGATATTTAATAATGACTTTGATATGCACCATGAACATTTACACTGTTGGAAAGCTCAGTGTCTGCTGAATAACTTTCAAATTTACATTTTTAGTCTAGCTCTTATAGTTAAAGAGTTATGAACATTTGTTTTCTGTATGGTATTACAAATGGATTTTCTGAAAATGAGCTCAGGCTGCACTGTTGTTCCTATGGTGGAATTAAGCAGGTAGCTTTTCCTGAGCTGCTCTGGAGTGAATGAGTTAATACTGTCTAGACAGGCTAGGGGGTGTGGCTGCGTTTAAGCAACTTGTTCCACGGTGCCCTCCGGTGCCCTGGTTGGTGCGGCGTGCACGTCCGCGCAAACACATTGTGCTGGGTAAAGCACTTTTAACCTTTGGGCAACTCTATTGCGCTGGGTAAAGCGCTATTAAACTATGGGCAACTCTGTTTAGCTGGGTAAAGCGCTATTAAACTATGGGCAACTCTGTTTAGCTGGGTAAAGTGCTATTACACTATGGGCACCTCTGTTTAGCTGGGTAAAGTGCTATTAAACTATCAGTACCTGTGTTTAGCTGTGTAAAGCATTGCTTAACAGCAGGCTATTATATATCTGGGTCCTTTAAAAATATTTAGTTTGTTCACTGATACATTGGCCATGTCACTGCTTTTAATAACATTTTAATCATATATGTCTGGTATTATTTCAAATACTGATTTAAAACATAAATAAGAAGGGAAGTGGTGGGACTCGAACCGTGAATGCCTTCTCTTTGTGCATACGCTCTACCATTATGCTATTGCAGTTTGGTGTGATTTGCATAAACATTCTTTCTTATGCTCTTCCATGTCAGACTTGCTAACTAGCTAAGCAATGGGCACACCCGCACACACACTTGCAAATACAGGCAGCTATATCATGGATTTAAAAATATATATATAATTATTTACTTTATATAAGTGTGATGGGGGTTTACAGTGTCAGGGAGTGTGGTGTTGGGTGCAAGTACATTTGAGCGAACTCGCTCTTGTGTGTTGACATTATGCTTTTTAAAACCTTGCAGGGGCGTGCACATTTAGACTGCTCGGCAGTCGGACACACCCCCTGCTTTCCTACTCAGTCTGTGTAAGAGTTGCGGTTGAGTCAGCGTGCCCTCGTGAATATTCATGGCACGCTGACATCAAACCGTTCAACTGCAGCCTCCGAGTAAGACTTATTAAGTCTTACACGGAGGATTAGTGAATCTGGGAGATTGTCTTTTAGTATATTTTCATGTATTGATTCCCAACAGGAAGCATAAGAGGAGTCAAGTCACTGGAGTATTACTTTAAAAATTACAGATGTAGAATATAAGTCAATATTGGGGAAACCAATGCCTCCCTCCTCCTAACTTTTGATGTGCCAGTCTAAGGAGATTCTTGCTTTTTTGGGATACCATAAAAACTTTAGTAAAATAGAGTTTATTTTTTAGAATGAGGAAGAATTAATGACTGATTAAAGAATAAGATTTTTGGTAAGATTATTATTTTAATCAATATAAGTCTATCCTCAAATGTAAAAACAAATTTATTCCAATTGTCTGTTAATTTGGATATTGTATCAATTAAGTTTTGATAGTTAACTAAAATTGATTTTTATTATTAGTCTGAATAGTAGTTCCTAAGTATTTTAACTGTAAATTGTCCTGGCCAAATATCTTGTAAGAGTTTAACTTAGTGGTTATCCCTTTGTTTATAAGCAAGGTTTTTGTTTTATTGTGATTAAATTTTAGACCTGAAATATTTTCAAAATAATCCATAGAACTAACTATATGATCTAACAAGAGTTCAATATTATCACTAGTGAGCAGAATGTCATCAGCAAAAGGTTGAATTTTAGAAGAAACATTTTTATTTATTTAAAACCTTTAATGTTTATGTTGGATCTTATATAGTTAGCAAATATAATAATTGCAAATAGCAAAGGGGATAAAGGGCATCCCTGTTTGTTACCTTTTAAGATACCAAAGGGGCTAGATTTAAAGGAGTCTATTTTGACAAATTGACAAAATAAATTGAGTTATCATAAAGCTTTTTAATTAACTTTATGAAATCATTGGAAATGTTATATTTATTTAGTACTCTGAAGAAGTATGACCAATTCACAGAGTCAAACGCTTTATCCATATCTAAGCTTATTATGGATAACTCTTTTTTATTTTAGTTTGCCATATTAAATCAAAGAAAATAGTCTTATTATATTATCTTGAACTTTCCTATTAACTATGAACCCAATCGGATCTTCATTTCCTAAACCAATAAGCATTTGATCTAATCTTTTTGCTAACATAGACATGAAAATCTTCTAGTCTACATTTAAAAGTAATATAGGTCAATATGAAGAACACAGAGCAGGGTCTTTATTTATTTTAACATGGATGTAATAAGAGAGTATCTCCAAGACAGGGAAATATTAGATGTACTTTTTTCAAAAGCATTTAATAAAATGTTTTAAATATTATCAAGTAAAAGTTTATATAGCTCAGGAATTATTCTATATATACCTGGTGCTTTATTTGTTTTAATATTTTTAATTTGGTCTTTTAATTACTTGAAGAAAAAAGACGTATCAATCTTTATTTTCTGTTATTTTAATAGAGTATGCATGTTTTCTTAAAAAAACTATCTAATACGTTGCTGATACTCAGATTTGGCATTGTTTTATTAATTTCTTCATAATATTTGCTAAAACATTCTAATATATCTTTCAGATCCATAGCTTTAATAGTGTTATTCCCTTCTTTATAAACAATCTCATTGATATGGTTTATTTTATTGATGTTTTTCAATATAATAGCTATTCTATGAAGGCTCTTGGGGTTTATTGAATATAATTGTAATTAAATTTTTCTAGATTAATGGAAATCTTATGATGTAAGATTTGTATGTATCTTTGTGAAGGTGTGAAGATTGTGAAATATATTTTGTGTGTGTGTGTGTGTGTGTGTGTGTGTGTGTGTGTGTGTGTGTGTGTGTGTGTGTGTGTGTGCGTGCGTGTGTGTGGGTTTGTGTGTGTGTGTGTGGGTGTGGGTGTGTGTGTGCCTTATACCTCCTTATCCATTGCCTTCCACATACCTGATTGGGCTGCCGCCTCCCTTTGAAGTCTTGTCTAGGTTATATATGTGTCTGTGTGGCCCACCAACCTTTTATACCCTCCTAACTTTTCATATTACCTTCTGCAAGTGACTTTTCTACATATCTATATCCTTGGGTTAAAAAAATAGATCAACACACAAGCCTTATAATCAGCTGTGTCCATGGGTTTTCGCTGAGCACCCTCATGATTTGTGCATGTTGGATAAGTATTACTCCTGCACTTACTTCAGCGTGGCTATAACTTAGTCCAATGCAATCTTCCTGTAGGTCACTACTGTGGCCATAATGAGGAGTGGCATGCCGGCCAGAGTTGCTTGGCCACAGACATTTTTAATGAGCCCAGGAGCTCATTATCTACAAATAGTAAGCAGAGTTGGGTTGTCGCAATCATGGACATGACATTTCTGAATCGGTGGGAGAGATTTTACATCCACTGCACTAAAACATCAGTGCTGAAAATTAGAATTTTCTGTTTTTGTCACAAAAGTCAAACAAATCTTTTATATAAGAATTGACCATTGTGAGCACATTCTTAATTTTCAGACTCAGTATAAATGGCTACTAGTTCCTTTTATAATTTTACAGCACTACATCCAGGGACTTGGTGAACTGTTTGATATAGTTTGGTGTACTGTATAGGAGTAGGCTTGGTCTCTGATCATAACCAACTTACATGTTTAAGACATGATGTCAAGAAATTCACCTTGAGAATGAAGCTCAAAAGGTGAATCTTGGCATCCATGTTGAGACCGCATAACAAGGGATACAACCAATGAGCTTCTATCATAATTTATTTGTAGTGCATTGAGTTTTATCTGTTTGCACCATCTACCAGTTACTGAAAAAAGTGTAGGAGCATAATGTATTTCACCATTTTTCAAAGCCTTTGAAAGCAGGTAAAATACTTTAGATCTATCAGCAGGCAGAAATGAAGTGTCCTCCTGAAGAACGAATTGCTTCAAAAGCTGATAGACACTTTGCTCTGCTTCAGTTTTTGAAAAGAGAATGAGACAACATTTATAATTAATAAAATGGGTATATTATGTATAGAACTGCAGTGGTGACAGATATGCCTCAATCCCCCCTATTATGACAAAGTTCCCAAACTGAGTAGAAATGAAAGTACTAACACTGTCAAAGAAATTTGTGTTTCTGAATAAAATCCAGCCTCATTATTGTAAGAGTGATGGTGCTTTCCTTCTTGGATTCTCTTATTAGAAGTCCCTAACTTTTTTTTTTTTTTTTTTTTTTTTTTTTTTTTGTGCTTGAGTGTCAGGGTAATAGCATATTGGCATCTTATGTATAGATCCAGTGTTTTAAAGGTATTGGCATCTTATGTATAGATCCAGTGTTTTAAAGGTATTCACTGCCACAGTTTTTCATTGTTCATTATATACGATTGAACACACTTTTGTAAGATAAACACTGGAATAAGTGTGTATTTGTTGTGCACTGTAGTATTATTAACATTATTCTAATATTGAGGCTAGTATCTCATAAAGAGTTCATATGTATTAGGAAGCAAAGCAGTATCTGCAGCTGACAGGATATGGTAGGTATCTAAAGTGAATGCATCACTGAGAGCTGTACAGGGCTCCGGTTTCTGAAAAGTGTTAGCAAAGGGTTATGAAAATATGATGTGTTTTCCATATTTACATTAATAAATAAAAAAACATATAGTGGTGCTGCCAGGTTAGAGGGGTCTAGGCAAGCAGTGACTGTCAGAAAAAAATACTAAACATACTGGGGTAAGAAAAGCACTAGAAAAATATAACCATTTGAGATGCATGGTACTAATATTCTCATTATTATAATAATGGAGTTAATATTTCATGCATGCTAAATTGTATATTAGGGTGGCATCAACAAGCTGACAGCATGTGGAAGTGATCTAAAGAGAAGTCATTACTATGGGATATACAAGGCTTGATTTAATGATGCTTTTTTCAAAAGATTGTGAAACATATGACATGTTATACATATGACATCAATAAAGCAATATTAATAATATTTAAACATTGAGCTTAGTATCTCACAAATTAAATTATAAAGATAATGGCAGCAAGAAACAGACATCCAAACTCAAGTGTTCATATTTCGATGTACATTATTTTGAGATGGTCTATATTAGATCACCAAACGCTTAAAAAAGTGAACAGTGATTAATTGACCCTATGTAAGCGAAAGCTTACAATGTCAAACTGTCAGAACAGCGATTTTTTTCCAACGAAAAAAATTGCTGTTCCAATAAAAAATAAAAAATAAAACACTTTAAACATTACATTAAGTGGGGGGCTTCACCCCCCACACCCACCAATGTGGGGGACTGCACCCCCACACCCCCCTACTTAAATATACCAACTCCAAGACTACATTACAGTGCCAAAAATGGCAAAGTAACGAAGCAGCCAAGCAAATTCTTTCCCAAGGAAAGAATTCACTTAAAAGCCGCTTCAATATTTTGCTGTTTCAGTCTTTTAAGTTCGACCAAGATGCATTTGAAAGAATGCATCTTCGGTCTTCTAATAGGAACCCCTTTACGATTATGGAAAGGGATATATTTTCTGTCCAGCAAAAATCACAGAATGTTAGTATCAAAAGACAAATGTCACATATTCTTTTGCTGAGTACAGTAAAAGTACAGATCTGATGTTGCCAGTTTTCATTTTATCTTTGACGTATGGGTCTAGATCTGAGCTTCGGAACTGACTCGGCTGTTACTACAGCTCATGATAGTCAAAAACTTTCAAGCTTAACCCTTACCCACAAAGCTCCTGTCCTAGTTACCTCAGATCACATTTGCTGCTTTTCAAGACAGACACATTTGCCAATGCTCTCGAACTAAGTGTTGACTAATTTATGTATTTATACTTTTTTTTAAAAAGTTTCTAATTCTTTATTTCTAAATGTATTACTCGTTATCCTACCCACTACTTTCTCACCCTTTTTGAAATTGTTCTCTCCTCATTTCTTCTTCTTTCCGTACAACTCAGTGTATTCTGAACTATCATTGTTGATAGTTTTTTCTCTTTATTCTTCCTTCTGCTTTCTCCTTCCAAAAAAAAATAAAAATATGTTTCTTATTATAGTGAGTGTTCCTGTTTTGCCACACCTTTCTATCTGTGTGCATGTGTGTGTGTGTGTGTGTGTGTGTGTGTGTGTGTGTGTGTGTGTGTGTGTGTGTGTGTGTGTGTGTGTGTGTGTAGGATGTATAGCTGGCCTATAGACTCCATTGTCAAAACTTTGAAATCTCTTCAGTATGGCTGATATACCTAAAGTCCCTGCTGGATTCAAAAGGTGTCAGAAATGTGGGCAGAAAATTCGGTTGTGAGATGCTCATTTGCTGTGTGTCTATTGCCTGGGCCCTATTCACCTTTACGAAGACTGCTCTATGTGTCATAGTTTCAGTCACAGGGTACTAGTTGAATGACAAAACCTGCTTATTTTGAAGGGTATGCTTCCATCAGCCTTCAGTGAGGCTTTATCTGGTTCTGAGAAAGCCAAGCGTAAGACTGATGTGTCTTCCCCTTCTTCCTCACCTTCTTCTTCCAAAGCTTTGGAGAAACCAAAAAAGAGAAGCCTATCAGTGCCCTCTACTCCGTCGACACTGTCCGCAAAAAGGGTTTAGTCTTCAGTTCCCTTCGAACCCTTGGAACTGACTGACTCCACTACTAAAACGTAATTTCTGGAGGGACCTATGGATCCGAGTGTATCAGAACAGACAAACTCTTTGGCATCTAGCATTTTGGTGCAGGAGGATTTGGAATCTTCTTCACCAGATTTACTGGCACAGACATTTCCTTTGTTACCGACTACTTTGGCACTGAGTAACCAATCTGAGGACCCATCCTTTACAAGTCTCATGAGAACTTCATATTCACCCTCTATTGACCCCAAAATCACTCCCCACCCTTTCTATCCATTTCACTAAGAGCTTAACTAAGGATGATGTGGATAGGCTGGTGAATAAGATACTCTGGGTGAGAGGATTGTCAGGTACCTCTTCAGCTCCAGCCCTTAGGATATGGGAGCCAAATCTTCCATTACACCTGCATTTTTTCCTTCTCTGACTTCATCTAAAGCATTAGAGTTCTTGGCTCCAAGTCCCCTGATGCCAACTGCATTGGTTTCGGAGATCCCTATCTTTGGAAATGGTTGTTTCTTGGAGGACTTCAATCCAATTGGATTCAGAGTCCTCACGGAGCTGAGATTACACACAGAGCTATCTGAGGAGGATCAGCTGATCTGTGATATACAGCAATAAGTAGCCTGTTTTTTTTTGCTTATTTGTAGTAGTTATTGCTTATTCTAGATATTTATAGCAATTTTATTGTATACTGCATACATGTACTGTATTTCATAGCTATTGACTCACTTGTGATAAACATTTCTGTAATGTTTTCTGCCTAAAATAGTTTATGTCATAGCTGTAATAATGTTCATATTCCTGATTGTGTTCATGATAAACATTTTTGCAGTGTGGTCTGCCTAAAATAGTTTAGGTAGTAGCTGTAATATTCTCCATATTCCTGATTGTATTGTGGGCCTAGATTTTTGTTAGAGGCTGTTTGCTGAGCTCATTGTCCAGGCCATCTAAGTTAGCAAAGACCATCCCCCACTTCAGTGAGAGTTTAGTGTTTATGGTCATTGTCTAGTTGGTTTGCCAGGGCTACGGCTTGGAGAAAGCACCTCACTGGTTCTTTTGAGTTTTTTTTAAAGTTGTTTCAGGTTTCAACTTTCTGTTAAGACGTTAACTTGAGTGCTTCAGCCATTACACACAGAGCTATCTGAGGAGGAGCAGCTGATCTGTGATATATAGCAATAAGTAGCCTGTTTTTTTGCTTATTTGCAGTAGTTATTTTTTATTCTAGATATTTATAGCACTTTTATTGTATACTGCATACTTGTACTGTATTTTATAGCTATTGGCTCACTTGTGATAAACATTTCTGTAGTGTTCTCCCACCCTCCGTCCCTACTGGCATCTTGTCTTTATACCTGCTGGCCTTGCAGTTGCCCACCCCTACTCTAAATTTGATCTTGGACACTGCTCCCAGTCTAGTGTCATTAGCTCATTCTGTCTAATACAGAGAGACCATCTGAGAAGGCCAACCCACTTAGTTTCTTTCCTTCTGTTCCTCCTTCCTCCCTCTCTTAAAAAAAAATAATAAAATAAATAAATAAATTGTCTGAATATCCTTGCATTCTGACTGTGCTTCTCAAACATTTTGGAAATATAGAGTATATTTTAGTGCATTTATTAAAACCGTGTTTGCCTTAATATTGCTACAACTCAAGTGCTGTAGGTTGCACTGCATCTGAATTGTTTTAGTGTGTTTTAGCTGCTTTTCTGTATATATAGACTTTTCTGTATATGTAGACTAGCTACGTATTCTACTGTATTACTGCCTCTTAAATTGTTTTTCAGTTGTGCACTTGCCTTGCTTCATTTAAAAAGTTTTAAACTGCTAATTTTGTAGAGTTCTAATTGTATTTACTGTTTAGGGCTACACATTCGTGTTTATTTAGTGTATTATTGCATTGTTTAGCCTGTTTTCACCAAAAAAAAAAAAAAAAACTACCTTGTTTGCTCGTTTCCCACATTTCCTAGCTAGTATAGCCCAGATCCCAGGCTTTGCTGGTTTCAGGACTTTATTTTCTGTGTTCAGAGCTATCCAGACCTTGTTGCAGTAGAGGGAAGCCCTACTGCTTACCAGTTGGAGTGGTGAGCATTGTACTGTCTGTCTAACACTAGAGGAGTGGTTTCCAGCTCTGAAATTGTAATTTTAGCCATTTTGGGGCTTATTTCTATCCCTTTCAACTTTCTGGCTTAAAACACGCATGTTTGTGCATTTTTCGCATCGTGCAGCACCGCGGGGCTACGGTTCAACTATTCCAGGTGCCAGAAAGTCTGCTCTTCAAAATTTCCCTTATAACTAGCTGGTTTCTCAGTAGTAGCACTAAAATCTGAACCCCTGTGACTAGCACTTGCTCTAGAACCTGCTGGAAAGCACTAAGAAGCCTTAAACTGATACAAGCACTCAACTCTCCTTGTTAATAACGAGAAATTAATCATAGGCACTAAACAGCCTATAATTGCAAAGGACCTTGCAAAGGTAAGGGAAAACAGCTCTTGCACTTTACAAAAAAGCACGTAAACAGGCATGTCCAAGGGTCAGCTTCTGGTGATTTCTCCTGTTCACCTGGTGAATCTGGGCATACTGGGGCAATACAGCAACTGCCTCATGTACACAGACAACCCTCTCCTCCTACCACCCAACACTACAACCTGCAAGGGATGCACTTACATAGTCAAACTGGAAGCAAAGCTCTCTCCAACCAAAATTGTGCTAGACAGTCAATAGGAGAAGGTTAACACCTGCACTACACCTCAAGCAACACATAGCCTTCAAAACCCACACCATCAACACCCACACATAGCAGCACTAAACCCACATATGCGGAGGCCCTTAACATTAACCTGCCCAAGCAACAAGGACCTCAGAAGCTGAAACGCAAACAAACACCAGTCACAACCAGAGTGACACATAGCTCACAACACCAGTGTGCCACCCAACAACAGCCCCTAAGGCAAGACAATGTACCCAACACTTTAGTCATAGGTGACTCTATAGTCAGGCACACTGATGTCCCACTCACCAGGCTGAACAAGGAGAAAATTACAGTCAGCTACCTGTCAATTGCCAGAATCCGCCGCATAACGCATGCAGTCAAGTCACTCCACAGCATGTACAAATATGACTCTGTCATTGTCCATGTCAGACTGAATGACTTGAAATGTACCACCCTGGACCACATGAAAAGAGACATGGAAGAGCTCTCGGATCATGTGGCCCAGGCAGGTATGACCCTAGCCCTGAGTAACATCCTGCCTTCACCCAGAATTATACCACAGTATAAGGACAAAATGATTGACGTCAACAATTGGCTAAGTTTCTGGTGTCATTCAAAGGGGATCCAGTATCTGTCTGCCTAGGACAACACGATCGACAAACCATGATGCTTTGCCAGAGATGGTCTGCACCTGTCACCACTGGGATTCAGGTTACTGGCTAAAGCTCTTGCCACCCCTATAGTGCCTTTTTTAGGCAAGGTTCAAAGGACAAAACCACGACCATAACAGATACAAGCATGCAAAATCTGAAGGAAATGCTACTCAATGCTAGAAGTCTAACCCACAAAATGCACTCTCTCGAGGCACTCCGAAAAATGGAGAACATCGATATCTGTGCAGTAACTGAGACCTGGTTCAAGGCTCCACAGAGCACCCCTGCAATACCAGGCTACAACTCTTACCACACTTTTCGGCCACCAAACCAAGACCGATACACTAAAGGTGGAGGAGTGTTCATATTCACCAAGGATATTCACACCTCCAGGCTAGTTGCCCAACAAAATGTATCTCAAATTCTCCAGGTGCAACTAACACTAGGTAAGGCAGCAATCCAAATTGTAGTTTGCTACATATCCCCCACCATGCCCCAAGATTCTCACTACACCTTTTTAAACATACTGGAAAATATTAAGATACAACCAAACACCCTAATACTGGGTGATTTCAATTACCCTGCCATTAACTGGGAAAACTACTCGGGTACCAACACCTTTTTCCAACGGTTCTTGGAATTCATAAATTCCAATGCCCTGGATCGACTAATCCATTGTCCCACCAGGGGCTCCAAAATCCTAGACCTGGTTATTACCAACATGGGAGATAGATGCTCCACACCAGCGGTCACCCACTCATTGGTCAGGTCTGACCATAAGCAAATCACCCTTGACATCCACATCTCACCCCCACCCCTCCAGTAAGGAAACCTCTGTAAAAAAACTTCTCCAAAGCCAACTTCATGCTACTCAAGTCTGAAGTGACAAACTTCATGACACCCATGCAGATGGGAGCTGAAAGTTTGATCACTGAATCCTGCACTAAGGCACTGTATGAGCACATCCACTTATGCATGAATCATGCCATCCCAAATAGAACCAAGACACTTTCCTCCAAAAAAAGGAAGTCAATCTGGTGGTCCCCTGCCATAAACAAACTATACAATAGAAGAACAAAACTGTTGCAGAAATGAGGAAAATCCTAGGATGCAAAAAACTTCCTTAAAGCCTCAGTAAGAAGCTGAGATCCCTCATAAAATCCTCCAAAGCTAGTTACGAAAATAAAATTGCCAAAGATTCCAAAGACAACCACAAGGCATTCTATAGTTATGTTAAGAATCTAAATGGCAATGCTCAGATCTGCTCTGAGCTACAACAGAATGGCATTAAATATACTGATCCCAAGGATATTGCCAAAATCCTGGCAGATCGAATTAGTGCCAACTTCACCCCCCTCTCACCCCCTAAAGGGCCCATCTCAATACCAAAAGATTGCCAAGTTCCAGTAATCATGGCCACACAGGTGGAAACCACACTCTCCAAAGCTAAGAATACAGCATCCATGGGACCAGATGACATCCCGGGCTGTGTACTACATGAACTACAAAATGAAATGGCACCTCACCTAAGTGTCATGTTTAATCATAGCCTCACCTCAGGCTTCATGCCCACTCCACAAGAGGGGATCCACCTTGGATCCTGAGAATTACCGTCCCATTAGTCTGATGAGTCTGATTTGCAAGGGCATGGAATGCATTATCATGGAACTTATAACCAAAGACATTGGCAACCTTCAAACACTGGATCCCACCCAGTTTGGGTTCGTGAAGGACCAATCTTGTCTTCTGAACCTGATTGACTTTACTGAATCAGTCTCCAGAGCTGTGGACGAGGGTAAGGTGGTCCACACAGCCTATCTGGATCTCACCAAGGCCTTCAACACCATCTCCCACTCTGGAATCATAGATAAACTTACTAAGCTGGGCATAAATCCCTACATCACTCGATGGGTTGCCAACTGGCTTACTGACAGAACCCAGACTGTAAAAGTAACCGACTTCAAATCCAGCTCAAGACAAGTGATAAGTGGTGTACCTCAGGGTCCAGTCCTAGGACCACTCTTGTTTGGCATCTACTTCACTGAAGTACAGGCCAACACTAAGGGACTCTGGCTAACAAAGTTCACAGATGACTGCAAACTGGGAGCCATTATTGAATCCCCAAATGATGTGGATATTCTAAAAAAGGGCCTTACAGAAACAGATGCTTGGTGCCAGAGCCATGGGCTCAAGCTTAATGCCAAGAAATGTATAGTTATCCCCTTTGGGAAAAAACATGTACCCATGAATTATCACATAGGTGGCAGTACACTAAACACTGAAAGTGTGATGAGAGACTTAGGGACACAGGTGGACAGTAGTCTCACCTTCGATAACCAAATCGCCACAACAGTCAGGAAATCCTTGTATGTGGCACACTTCATCACTAAGGGCTTTTCATCCAGAAAAAAAGGGGTCATTGTCCCACTGTACTCATCCCTCATTAGACCCATTATAGAGTACAATGCCCCGTTTGGTATGTACCTCAAAAGACATCTGAAACAGCTGGCAAGGCTGCAGAAATACCTCACTAAAAGAATCACAGGCCTAAAGCAGATGCCCTATGCTGACCATCTAAAAAACTTCAGTTATACTCTGTGCCATATTGTCTACTCAGAGGCAATCTCTGCTTAGCATACAAGGCCATGTCAAACCCTGAGCTGTTGGACATGTTCCATTTAAAGAAATCCCAATCCCTCAGAGTCACATGCTCCAGGGATCTAAACCTTGTCATCACAATGAACAAAACATGCTGGAGTGATAGGTTCCTGACCCAGAGACTTCCCATACTCTGGAATAGACTGCCCATACATGTCAAGCAGAGCGCCTCCTTGGCCCTCTTCTAAATGAACCTTGACTATTGGATGGGAGATAGGAAATTCACCCCGAGGATCACATCAGTCACCCTGCTAGACAAGGGTCCAGGGAAGTAAATATTGTGGGAAGAAATATCCAGGGAATTGTTATGGTTAGGCTTATAAATGACCTAAGGCTGATAGCCTAGTACCAACCTATGAACCTATGAGTCTGTCTTGCTAGCTCCAGGGCTTGAGTCAACTCCTATTTCTTCAGTGCCATCTCTGCACCTTGACGCACTGGCACAAATCAGCTCGGCTTTGACTTCAGTCTCGGAAGCTGTCTCTTTACAGTGGGGAGTGACCACGGTTCCAAGACAGTCTTTCTCAGTTCTGGGCTTCCTTCCCTCTTCAGGGAGTCCGGCTTTTGAGGCAATGGAGAGAGACCTGACTGATGCAGTCAGACAGTTGGCCTCTTCCACATTGGAGTTAGTGTTCCTTTCCTCCTCACACCCAGATATTCAACCTGCGCTCCCACTGGGTCAATGAGTGCCAGGACTGCAGGAATCCCAGATAACAGTTCTCTCCTCTTCTGATACCTGCCCAGATCATCACACTGAGGAGATCCCTAACAAGAGAAAGTACAAGAGGAAGCACTTGGATTCCCCAGAGGAAGTGATCACTGAAGACATAGACTTTGATGAAGGGGAGGGATCCCCAAGGTCAACCCCCGATAATGTCTCCTTTGGAGACATCCTGGAAATATTGAAACACAAGGGTAACTGCAAGTCCCAAAATCCCTCTTCTGAGGAGTCAGTGTACCTGCAGACCTTTGGCACTCAGCCCTCTATCTCTTGGGTGACTCCACCCATTGATGAGTTCATTCAGTTGATCTCTCAGCAGGTGTGGAAGGTCCCCTGATACAACTGAACCTATCCCCAGGAGACCTGACAAAATTCTGTCTGCCCCTGAAGACAAACAGTTATGAGCCAAAGGGTTAGCTGTTGATGTCATGATCATGGC
Source organism: Protopterus annectens (assembly GCF_019279795.1). Lineage (NCBI taxonomy): Eukaryota > Metazoa > Chordata > Ceratodontiformes > Protopteridae > Protopterus > Protopterus annectens. The sequence goes on from NC_056751.1 coordinate 440,111,664, forward strand.
AGCAGCCACAAAGAATCAACAGGCCTAAGATAGTTCCTCTAGTTTTCCATTGAGCAGAGAGTCTTGGACAATGGATAGATCTGGGAAACGGGTCTATGCATCATCAACCTCTGCCTTAAGGTTTTTGCATTTCTTGACACATTTTATCAGATTTCAGAGGGATCTGGTCAAGGAGTTATTGGATTCTGTTGCAGGTTGCAGGAACAGTTTCTGAGGAAGTCCAAGAAAACCTGGCTTCCCAGATGGCTACCCTGGAGTCTGTGTCAAATTCATCCATGAGGCTCATCGCTCATGCAGCCCAAGGGACCACCAGAGTGGGTGGTTCAAGCATTGGCATTAGGAGACACACACACATGGATGTGCCTATGTGACTTTGTGGAGCATTTAAGTCTTCATTCACCAATGTGCCCTTTGATGGTTCATCTCTGTTTGGCCCAAAAGTTGGAGAAACTTTATCCAAGTGTGAGAAAGATGTAAAGACCCTTTCTGTTGTGGGCATACAATTTTATACCCCCCCCCCCCAATGATCCTTTTCCAGGAATCAGAAAGGTACTGGAAAAATGTGGTTCAAAAAGTCCCAAGGGCCTTTTCAGAACACACAAGTTGATAGTTTCCCCGGGGGCAGAGGGGAGGAACTTTAATGGAAGATGCCACCCACATGGCAGAGGTGGCCTGCAAAACCAAGGTTTCAAGGATTCTTTCTCTGGTAAATCACATCAGCGCTCCTGAAAGGAGGCCCAATTATGTTCCTCTGAAGGTGGTTGGGGGATGCTTATTCCTGCTCCAAAATGCTTGGCTACACATAACATTGGATGCTTGGGTGCAGAGGATTATATCCAGAAGCTGTAAAATTCCCTTTTCCTTTCCTCCTCCTGTATGCAAGAAAATTCCCGAGATTCCACCCAGTCAGAGGGAACAAGTAGTTCTAGAAATTCAAAACTGCTAGAAAAAAAGTGATCCAAGGAGTCCTAACAGACCACAGAGTGTATAGAATTTACTCGAGATTCTTTTTAGTGCCAAAAAAAGACAGGGGACTGGAGACCAGTTTTACATCTAAGTGTACTGAACAAATAAGTTCTTCAAATCAAATTTCAGATGGTCATGGTACAGTCCATTCTTCCATTTTTGGAAAAAGACAACTGGATTTGCTTGATATATTTTAAGGATGCATATTACCATATAAAAATGGACAAATGATCCAGAAACCTCCACTGCTTCTGGCTGGGAGCCAGTCACTTTGAATTCAGAGTTCTGCCTTTGGTCTTAGCTCCCAGGGTGTTCACCAAATGTATGGCAGTAGTAGCAGCTTAGTTGAGACTGCAGGGATTATGAGTGTTTCCATAACTAGACGACTGGCTCATTACTACTTAAACCAGGCATCAATTTGTAGAAGCAAGAGACCATGTACTTCACATTTATTTTTATTTATGTATTACATTTGCTCTTATCTGAGAATAACTGTAAATTAAGAAAAGTCGAAATTGACCACAACTAGTGTTTTATAGTTCATGGGTGGCCACGGTAGTGCAGCGGTTAGTGTTGCCACTTCACAGCAAGAGGTTCTCCAGTTCGATTCTCGGCTGTGGTGCCTTCTGTGCGGAGTCTGCATGTCCTCCCTGTGGTCGCGTGGGTTTCCTCCGCATGCTCTGGTTTCCTCCCACATCCCAAAGACATGCAGTAGGTGGATTGGACACTCTAAATTGGCCCTAGGTGTGAGTGTGTGCACCTTCTGTGGAAGGTTGGGTGCCGGGCTGGCAACTCGACACTGTAAAATTCCACTGCCAATCATGAGCAGACAGATGATCCGCTGTGGCGACCCCTAACCAGGAAAAAGCCGAAAGAAGAAGGAGCTCTTCTAAATACTCAAACTTCCATAGCTTCTCTTCCCCCTGTGAGATTACAGAAAATCAGAGTTCAGATACAGAAAGTAATAAGCAGCAGAAAAGTAACCACTCATCTAGTTCTTCAAACAATGGGCTCCATGACTGCAGCTATAACTCTAGTTCTCTTGGCAAGATATCACATGAGAGTACTACAATGGTTTCTAGTGTCTCAATGGTCAATGTTACACCAACCTATGTTGGACCTGATTTTGATCACCGATTGTTGCAGAAAATATTTAGTTGGTGGATGTATTCCAAAGACATTCTTCTAGGCCACCCAATTTTGATCACCAATTGTTGCAGAAAATATTTAGCTTGATGGGTGCATTCCAAAAACATTCTTCTAGGCCACCCCTTTGTCCTATCACAACCCCAAGCCATAGTGACCACGGAAACCTCTCAGATGGAGTGTGAGGGCATTATCTAGGCAAGACTGTCCAAGGCACTTGTTCCCAAACAGAGGCCAACTTGCATATAAATGTCCTGGAGCTAAGGGCAGTATTCTTAGCACTGCAAGCCTTTCAGACTGCTCTTCCTTTGGGAACAGTTGTGATTCAAAAGGACAATATGTCACTGGTTTGGTACATCAACAAAGAGGGAGGAAACAAGTCCTAGCCCCTTTGTCAAGAAGCTGTCAGAGTGTGGCAGCTGGTGATCTCTTCCAACTGCTTTCTGATAGCAGTGCACATTCTGGGGAATTCCAATGTGATAGCAGACAAACTAAGCAGGTGTATTCTTCTGCCTCATGAGTGGTCTCTTGTCCAAAAGTGATGGAAAGGATTTTCTGTTAATGGGGCCAGCCTTGCTGTAACCTATTTGCCTCTCCCCTAAACAACAAGTGCAGCAACTTCTTTACCCTGAATCACCCCTCCGGGGGAGCCACTGAGAGATGCTCTTCTTCACATTTGGCCATCTGGACTGCTGTATGCTTTCCCCCCAAATCCTCTAATCCCAAACTTCATACAGAAAACAATCAGGCTGAAGAGCAAAGTAATCCTCATTGTAACTTATTGGCCTTGACAGATATGATTCCCCTTTCTTTGGCATTGTCTGATTCAACAACCTTGGATTCTGGACCTGGCTCCAGAACTTCTAGCCCATCCAAAGGGATTAATCCATCCAAACATTATGATCCTCAAGCTCTTCCCTCACTTTCCTCACTGGTACATCATATTCTCTTAGCCTCTTATAACCCAGCTACCCATAAACTGTATGCTAGTAAATGGAAAAAGTTTACCTTTTGAGCTCGTGGTAACAATGTTGATCTTTTTTCAGTACCCAGTTATAAAATACTAGAATTTTTAGAGTGTCTTTTAAAAGCAGCTGCTTCCTAGTCTACCATCAAAAATCAATTAGCAGGTATTTCTAATTTCCATAATGGTTTTGAAGAATCCTCTTTAGCTTCTCTTAAGCTTTGCAAAGACTTCTTGAAAGGAATACGCTTGTTAAAACCCCCTAACAAAAATCCTACCCCACTTTGGGATCTCAGCTTAGTGCTGCAAGTCATTGTTCATCCTCCCTTTGAACCACCAGCTGAATGTGATTTGAAGTTTTTATCATGGAAAATGATATTTTAGTGGCAATTACTTCTGTAAGAAGAATTTTAGAACTACAAACCTTATCTTGTAAACCTCCTTATCTGATGTTCTACAAAGATAGAGTTTCACTAAGAACCAATCCGTCCTTTTTTCCTAAGGTAGTGCCAGAGACCAACATTAATCAGACTATTAATTTACCAGTATTTTTCCCAGCTTTGCTAACAAAGGTGAATACTGCTTACATTTATTAAATGTTCACATTCAACTGTGCTTCTGTTTATGAAGAACTGAGAATATAAGACAATCCGACCAACTGTTTGTGTCATTTTCATCTACAACACTTGGCTGGCCAGTGAGCCAAGTGACGCTAGCCATATGGCTCAAGGAATATATTTCTTTCATCTATAACAAAAAGAAAATTAGTTTGCCTAGGCCTTTAAAGGCACATTCTACAAGAGCTGTAGCAACTTCAGCATTTTTTCAGTCTAGAGCTTCCATGGATGATATGTGTGCAGCACCAACTTGGGCTTCTCCTCATACTTTTATTACCCATTACAAATTGGATCTGGTCTCCAGAGGGGGAGTGTCATTTGGTTCTATTGTGCTAAGGAATATCCTTCCTTGAGTCCTCCCAGGGTCTAAGGTAGCTGGGGACTCTGTCCCTTACATCGAGGACAAAATGAAAATTGAGAACATCAGATAAAGAAGTTATGTACTCACCATATTGTTTCCTCTGTGTTGTCCATTTTCATTTGTCCGCGACTCCCCTCCCTCCTTCTCCTGCCCTTGAAGTTTTTGGTGGAATGGCTAATGGACATATATCACTTATTGTCATTGTTATATAGTTCCAGATATGGTCTGTATGAAGGCTTTTGTTTTTTTTTTTTGTTTTTTTTTCATTCTGTCTTTTAGCAAACTCAGTCTGAAGTAACTAGGAGAGCATTGTGGGTAACGGTTAAGCTCGAGAGTTTTTGGTTATCGAGAGCTGTAGTAATGGCCAAGTCAGTTCCAAAGCTCAGAACTGAACCCATACATTGAGAATAAATGAAAACAAACAACACAGATGGAACGTTATGATGAGTACATAACTTCTTTTTTCTGAGATTGTCACCATAACAACTTATGTTTGACTTCACTACTTTCTTTGGCTTCTTCACTTGAGGGTTATATCATGCCTTGCAGGCATCCAGCTGCATAAGGTTTCTCTAGCAAAGATGTTCTTTTCCCTGCTATCTCAAAGGCTGAGATGCCAACCAAAAAAAAAAAAAAAGAGTGGGTCTTGGTATAATGGTTAAGGTGTTTGATGCACAGACACAAGGTACAGTGGGAAGGAAACTGGCTAGGCTTTAGGCTTAGAATGGCCTATAAGAAAGCTAGCCCTGTAATTAGCTATGAATTTATGAAGCCATGAATCTAAGGAAGAGGAAAATGAAAATGTTGTCATTCAAAGTGGAACCAGTATCTGCAAGCCTGGGATGACATGGTCTACAGACCTCGATGCTTTGTCAGAGATGGTTTTCATCTGTCACTCCTGGAATTTCTGTTACTGGCTAAGGATCTTGGTATCCCATAGTGCCTTTTTTAGGCAATGTTACAAGAATAAAATTCCTGACATAAAAATACCTTCTAAAACAACCTCAAGGTTATGCTGCTAAACGCTAGGTATCTAATCCAGAAACTGCACTCACTCTAAACAGTCCTCACCTTGGAAGATGCTGACATTTGTGCAGTCACTGAGACCTGGTTTAAGGCTGTGGAGAGCACCCCAGCTATACCAGGTTACATTTCCTTCCACACATTCAGACCACAAACTAAAGATGTGAGAACTAAAGGAGGTGGTATATCATAGGATCATAGGAGGTTACTAGGCTAATGACCCTAGGGCCCTTACAAGCCTAGCCAAGTTTTACCCTTATTTCCATAATCAGCACCTATTACCCCTGTCCAAGAGGGACATAGGTGGAACCCCTGGGGTGAATTTACGGTTAAAATAAAGAATACCACTGCTGTAAACTGTGCTTCTGTAAAATCCAATACAAACAAAAGAGAAAAACGGCACAGTGACGTTCAGTCTTTTATTAAAATGATAATCAGCAAAGCTTTCGGGTTTCCCCTTTCCTCAGAGCTTACAAACTAAAAACATTTCATTTCATTTAAGTACAAAATGTTAAAAGTAATATGGTACCGCCAACCAATAGAACAACACAGCTAATCAACTTCTATTGATATCAATTAACACTTCTCCTAGAGAACAATTGATGTATGCACTCCCCACACACACACCAAAATACATCAAAATACATTCAATAAGCATCTAAATAAAAACCTTTATCAATATTAATGCAATTTATGTTGTCTGTTTATTAAGACAGGTTTTAGACTAACCTGATTATTAATACCCGGACATGTATCTGCCTGCAGTCTAATTATCCAAGAGTATTCAGCATTTTCAAGGAAGTTGTTGATATCACCCCCCTCCTATTTTTATATATTGTTCTAATAACTCTAAATTTAAACTTATGGTCAGTGTTTTCTGTTATGCGCTTAACTAGTGCATTTGTATGTATATTTCTCCTAATCTTGTATTTGTGTACTATTACACAATCCTTTAACTTCTTAGTACTTTTGCCTACATGAAACGACAGACATATATTACATGTAGCCAAATAAACTATAAACATGGTAGTATTAAGTTTTCTTAATTGATATCAATAGAAGTTGATTAGTTGTGTTCTATTTGTTGGCTGTACCACATGACTTTTAACATTTTGTGCTTAAATGAAATGAAATGTTTTTAGTTTGTAAGCACTGAGGAAGGGAAAACCCGAAAGCTTTGCAGATTATCGTTTTAATAAAAGGTTGAACGTCACTGTGCTGTTTTTCTCTTTTGTTTGCATTGGATTTTACAGAAGAACAGTTTACAGCAGTGGTATTCTTTGTTTTTCCTGTTTTTTTTGTCTCCTACTGCTGGCGCTCTTCTGTTATTTCTACAGCCAACCTATGAATAATTTTGATTTGTAAGCTGCTAGTAGAATATCTCTAACAGCATCTGTTTGTCAAGGAAGTGGTCCGTTGAATCCAAAACCTCGGACCTCTCTGAAGGACATACTATACAAAGGTAACAACACTTTGCTAAACTTTATGGACAATTCTGTACCTGATAATGAGTTGAATGATGTTCAAAATATAGGTGAGCTGACCAAATTAATTGCTCAACTAGAAAAGAAAGTGCAAGCATACAAATGCTTACAATGGCAGCGACTCAGCTTTTCTGTCTACTTAGAGTTGGGTGTTGTGCCACAGGGTTGGCATGTGCTTAAAATGCCTAGTTATGGAAGCACATACCCCAAAATCTTAAAGAACTGGCAACAATTGAATTTAAAAACAAGCGTAGCCTACATGAGACTGATGAACGATTATTTCATAAGCCTGGAAGGTGAATTAATGAGTTAAATCAATATGTTGGAAGACAAAATAATATCAGACGAGGTATTTAACATTATTTCATTGGGCTATCTACAAATGATGGAGAGACTGTCTAGTTTTGATAAGAATCAGGAGATGATAAAGAAACATAAGTTAATTAGAGATATTAATGACTATAAGCTGGGCCATATATTTGTTTGGCCCATGGAAAAGAATGTTCAAGTAAGTCATACAAATGGAAAGTTAGATCAACTTGACACTTTTCAAAGTGTGAATTCATCTCAGCCTGTAGTTATGGCAACGAACACCAATGGGAGCCATGGGTGGGCTCTAAGTGGATCATTGATTGCCAGTGCCTCTGAGGGGAAAGTAACCAATCAGAGCCTAGCAGGAAGTAACAGGGCTGAAATGGAGATGACTGAATATGTTGGCATGCAAACATCGAATGATGGGCAAATAAGCCACAATTCTTCAGCCGGCTCTTCTTCTTTTTTTTTTTTAAAACAATTCAAGCCAGTTGTAATAAAACTGCCTGCAAAAATAAATCAGGAAACTCGATTCACGTCGAGAGGCAGGTCAAAGCAGTGACCAGATGGACTCAGAGGAAAAATGAGAACCCAGGTGCCAGAAACAAAATAGTATGTCAGAAATGACTGGAAAATCAAATGTAGTGAATTTATCTAGTTACAGTTTGTCTACAATGGACATTATGGTTCTAAACAAAGGTTTACAATTTATACCAAGTCATAGAGGTAATGTAGTTGATGCTATTACTGATTTAAAATTGTTTGTCCTTAACCTTAGTCTGAAACTGTTTTTTAAAAATTCAGAGATGTATAGTAGTAATATCTGTAAAAGGAGTAGTACATTCATTCCATATAATTGTCCAATTTTATCAGCTTTTCATGAGCTTTGTGAAACTGAGCTTAGAAGCATTTTCAAGCAAACAAATGAGCATAACTTTTATAACCTAAGCATGGAGGAGCGTGATGCCCTACTGGCCTTAGAGAATAATGCTGAAATAATAATTAAACAAGCAGATAAAGGAGGTGCTGCTGTTTTGTTTGACAAAGATCATTACACAGGTTTAATGGAAGAATTTCTAAGTGATGAGGGAACTTTTAGACAAATGGAGTATAGTGAAGTAAGTAATATGTTTCTAATGTTAATATGACGATTTATGAATCACAACTACAGAATGATATTACTCTGGAAGAATTCACTTTCTTCACTGTTTCTTGTCCAGTGTTGCCTGCCATATATGGTTTGCCTAAAATAGACAAATCACTTAGAACCCCCCCCCCCCCGAGACCCATTGTCTCGGGGAGGGGTTGGGTAACTGAACCTGTCCATGTATGTGCAAGATTTGTTGAGCAAGTATATAATCAAATGTGAAAGTGTAGTCAAAGACTCGTGATTTTTTTGAAAGAGCTATTTGCTTGGAAAAATAGAATTAAAAATAAGGATGAACATTTTTTAAGAGGCACAACAAACTAATGGGCACAGTATTTTTTCATATAAGGGGTGGCGTAAGCCACAATAATTTGGGCTAGGCTTATAAATGCCTTAGGGCAGATAGCCTAGTATAAACCTATGAACCTATGAACCTATGGCAATACTTGACATAAACTCATTGTTTACTGTTATCCCATATAATTTTGGGATAGAATGTATTCGTGAATTTTTGGTTGATAATACTGACTTATCAGCACATAAAATAGCTACTGCATTTGAATTGAGTGATGTCATTTTGACTAATAATATTTTTTCTTTTCAATGGAAAAACATACTTACAACTTGCTGGGGTAGCCATGGGCACCCAATAGCTAATGTTTATGCAAACCTGGTTTTATACCAATGGGAAAGTAAATATATTTATACAGAGGCTGGTTTTTGTAATTCTAAAGTATTGTTTTATAAGAGGTTCGTAGATGACTGCTTTCTTTTGTGGAAGGGAACAACAGATGAGTTCTAGAAATTTGTATTATCTTTAGAAGGAACTACCGATTTCCTACACTTTAAATCATGTATCTCTGATACTAGTATAGCATTTCTAGATATTGATATATCTTTGGAAAATGGTGAACTAAATACTAGTGTACATAGAAAACAGGTACATACAAATAGATATACGCATAGGCGCAGTATGCCTGCCCCTCACACATTTAAGGGCATAGTTAAGAGTCAGCTATGTTGTTTGAGTAGGTTAAATACCAAGGAGCATATGTGCAATGAACAGAGGGAGCATATGGAACAAGAGTTTATTTAGAGGGGGTATGATGGAGATATCACTGACTCCATGACTAAAGAAGTAAAGGAAAGAAGGTCTGGTGCTATGGCACCTTACTTTAGTGAAGCTACCCCCACAATAAATAATCATACAATGGAGGAGCATAAAACTAGGTATGTTACATTATATAATACTAAAACTAATGAGGTTGAGCAAGTTATGTGAAAAAATTGGAACATTTTGTTATCTGTGCCAGAAATGAAACAAATTGTTACTGAAAAAACATGTTTTGCATACAGAAATAAAAAAAATTTGAGACAAAGGTTATGTTTCAAAGATTTTAGGTTGAACGGAAGTAATGTTAGTGTAATGACCAACAAGAAGGGCACATACCCATGCTGCAACTGTACGTGTTGTGATGATGTGATTACAGATATCAAATTTATTCACCCAAATACTAAGAAGGTATTTGAATTTAGCTGTTATGCAAACTATAATACCACGTTTATAGTTTATTTGGCTACATGTAATATATATCCGTTGTTTTATGTAGGCAAAAGTACTAGGAAGTTAAAGGATCGTGTAATAGAACAAAATACGAGATTAGGAGAAATATACATACAAATGCACTAGCTAAGCACATAGCAGAAAACACTGACCATAAGTTTAAATTTAGAGTTATTAGAACAATATATAATAATAGGACGGGGGTGATATCAACAACGTCCTTGAAAATGATGAATACTCTTGGATAATTAGACTGCAGGCAGATACATGTCCGGGTATTAATAATCAGATTAGTCTAAAACCTGTCTTAATAAAAAGACAACATAAATTGCATTAATATTGATGAAGGTTTTTTTTAGATGCTTATTGAATGTATTTTGGTGTGTGTGGGGGGGTGCATACATCAATTGTTCTCTAGGAGAAGTGTTATTAATTGATATCAATAGAAGTTGATTAGTTGTGTTGTTCTATTGGTTGGCTGTACCATATGACTTTTAACATTTTGTACTTAAATGAAATGAAATGTTTTAGTTTGTAAGCACTGAGGAAGGGGAAACCCGAAAGCTTTGCTGGTTATCGTTTTAATAAAAGGTTGAACATCACTGTGTTGTTTTTATCTTTTGTTTGCAGTGAATTTACGGTTACCCATCCAATTGTCCAGAGGGCCAATGAAGTACTCTGTTTGAGATGAAGTGGGGGTCTGTTCCAAAGGTGTGCTAATCTCTGGGAGACAGATCTGTCCCTCCAGCAGGTTCTATTAATGTTACATACCAGATTAAGGCCATTAGAGTAACTAACCCGTGTACCATTTAACTAATGGATATGCAGCATTTCCAATAAAGCAGGGTCAAAGATTGCCTTGTATGCAAGGCAGAGATCGCCTCTGAGTAGTCTGTATGAAACAGAATAAAGTGACAGTGATGTCAGATGATCCTCATAGTACAGATGCTGAAAACCTTGAATTTTCCTTGTGAGGAATCTTTGTGGTCTCTGTAATTGCTGCAAGTGCTTGGAAAGGTGCATTCCGAAAGGGGCATTGTACTCAGTTATTGGCCTGATGAGGTAAGAGTACCAGGAGGTTATAACTTCTTTTTTTCTGGATACAATGCCCTTACTTATGAGATGAGCAATATAGAATGCCCTTCTTACCACTGTGAGAACACAGTGATCAAAGAGATGATTGTTGACAACCTGTGTGCCCAGGTCTCTCAGCACTGGGCGCATACTTAGGGTGTTGTTATTGATGTGGTAGTTAGCAGGAACATCACTTGTACCGAAAGGGATGATAATATATTTTTGCATTGAATTTTAGGCCATGACTTTGGCACCAGTCATTTGTTTGTGTAAAACCCTCTTGTAAGATGCTGACATTGTTTGGAGATTCTATGACTGCTCCCAGTTTGCAGTCATCAGCAAACTTTGTCAGCCACAGACCTTTAGTTTTAGCTTGGATTTCAGAGAAATAAATTCCATACAGTACAGGTCCCAGGACTGATCCCTGTAGAACACCACTGGTTACAGGTCTGCTGTTGGAGGTGGGTTCCCCTATTTTGACTATATAAGTTCTATCAGTGAGCCAGTTAGTGACCCATCAAATGATATAAGAGTTGATACCTAGCTGGGTGAGTTTGTCAATTATGCGTGAGTGGGAGATAGTGCCAAAAGCTTTGGCTAAGTCTAGGTAGGCTGTATGCACAGATTTCCCCTCATTAAGGGCCTTGGTGACTGTCTCGAAGAAGTCCAGCAGGTTTAACTGTCATCATCTCCCATTGAAAAGAGTACCCAATGGCCTTGCTAATTCTTATTTGAGCCAATATAGGGCACAGCCTGGGATGTTATCAGCTCCCATGGATGCTGTGTTTTTGACCTTAGAGTGCATTCACAATCTTCTCTTTAGAGATACAAGGTAGAGGACAGGTGGTAGGGATGTCTTGAGGTAATTGTGGTGAGGACAGGGGAGTGAAGTTTTCACAGAACCTGTTGGCTAACAAGTTAGCAATGTCCACAGGCTCAGTATATGTGGTATCATTAACTACCAGTTCAGCAAAAATTTGTGCCCTTCCTTTTAGGTTACGGCTATAGCTAAAGAATGCCTTACAGTTGTCCTTAGATGAGGAAGCTAATTTGGATTCATAGTTAGCTTTGGAGGACTTCACAAGAAGTCTTATTTGCTTGTTTAAGCCAAGGAGGTATACCTCTCAACTGTACCTCATTACGAGGAACGTACCTCAATTGGAGTCTTAAAATGTTCATGTTCCTCGAAGGTCCACATTGAAAGCATCTGTACCACATTCAATGTTAGGAATTTTTTAAGTGAAATCCATGGTAAATAGAAATAAATCATATTAATTCACTAAAAGATCTTCTTTATAAGTAAAACCAGTATATTTTAACCATCCTATGACTTTCCTAGCTGAAGTTGTTAGTAAGCCATTGGTATGTGTTCCACATTTTGCCCACTTGTACCACACTATGAGGGTTACTGGTCCTCATTTTGGAGATGGAAGGTTGAGAGCTATGCGAGGAGGGAGTGTTTCCAGTTTAGGGCTCGCACACTCTTGCACTTATACAGCAATTTCTTCCTCTTATTGCAAAGTCTGTTAATGGCTTTTGTCCACCAGAGAGGTGTGCTCTTCCTTGAGGAGCTTGTTTGAGGTATGGTTGAGTCAATGCAGTTGTTCAGATGTTTGTATAAAGCATTTGTGTAGAACTTGGCATAGTTGCCAGTTCCATCTAAGGGGGGAGGTGCAGTGAAGCTATTTGTACCATCCTGTAAGAGGTTATAATCTGCTTTGGAAAAATCTTTTACTTTAGTTGGTGCTGAGGGGTTCAGGTGTGATAGTAATTTCAAATGAGACTGATTTATGGTCAGATATCACCGGGGAAGACCTCACAATGTGGGTGCTACAGTGTTATCCCATATTGGTAAGCACTAGATCCAGGATGTTGGCACCCCTTGTAGGGGTGTCAAATAGCTGGTCCAGTGCATTGGAGTTAATGAAGTTGTTGAACCTTTGGGCAAGTGAGTTTGTGCACAAGTAATTTATCTAGTCAATGAATGGATAGTTAAAGTCACCCAAAACCATGCTGTTTGGATGTATCTTGATAGACTCAAGTAGATCCAAATAGGCAGAATGGGTGTCCTGATTCATGGAGGGGGTCCTGTAGCTGGTGATGACTTGGATAGGTGTCCTACCAACAGTTAATATTACCTGAAGTATCTTCAGGGAATCATGCTGTCTAACCAATCTGGAGGTGTATTTATCATTAATGAATACTGATACAGTGCCACCTCTAGTTTTCACACCATCAGTTTGTGGTCTGAATATGTGGAAGGAGGTGTAGCACAATATGGCTGGGGTGCTCCCCACAGCCTTGAACCAGGTATCTGTGACTGCACAAATGTCTATGTCTTTCAGTGAATAGAGTTTCATGTTAAGACTCCTAGTGTTTAGCAGCAAAACCTTGAGGCTGTTCCTAGATGGAGTTCTTACGTCGGGAATTTTGTCCTTGAGACACTGCCTAAATCTCAGGGGTAACAGATGAAGATCATCTCTGGCAAAGTATCAAGGTCTGTTGATCATGTCATCCCAGGCTGACAGATAATGTATTCCCTTGGAATGACACCAGAAACTAAGCCAACTATTGAAGTCAATCAATTTATGTTTATATTGAGGCATCATACTAGGTGAAGGTAAAATGCTGCTTAAGGTTAGGGACATACCAGCTTGAGACACATAGTCTGAGATCTCAATCGTGTCTCTCTTCATATAGTCAAGAAAGGCACATCTCAAGTCATTCACACCAACATGAACTATGACAGAATCATAACAGTACCTGTTGCTGAGAGTCTTGAGTGCATGTGTGATATGGTGGATCCTGGCACCTGACAGACAGCTGATTGTGACCTTCTCCTTATCCAGTCTGGTGAGAGAGAAATCTGTGTGCCTCACGATGGAATCACCTATGACTAATATGTTTGGTTTTGTGGTTTGCCTTAAGGGCTTGACAGGGGAGACACTGGTGTGTGAGCTATTATGTGTATTGTGTTCTGTATATTGTGTTCTGTAGATGAAGTATTATGTGTAGCATGCTTGTGTTTGTGTTTGAGAGGTCTCTGGTCTTTAGGTATGTTTCTGGTCAGATAGTTGCATCTCTCACATGTTGAGTTTGTGTGGTCTAGGAGCAGATGGTTGTTGGTGAGCATGAGGCAGTTACTATGCTGTCTCAGGATACCCATGTCGAACAAGCTGGCTGGTGAAACTGCGGGAAATTGTACATCCATAGTGCTGGGTAAATTTATATGATCAGGAAGAGAGAGATAGTACTCAGAAATGTCTAGTGGGTGAGAGGTGTGTTGGTACCTCTGAGGCTAGGCTTAGTGTTCTACCTGACAGTAGCACCGAGCCACAAAAAAACTCTGGAGGACCACAAGCAAACTGCTAAGAGAAAATTTAACAAGCAAAATGTTTGCTACATGGCAGTGCATGATGGTGAGCTACATGCAAGAAAGCACAGACGTGGAGTTATATAAAACAAGAAATAACTCTTTTAACTCAAACTAGCAAATAAGGATGCACTTTCTGAGTTCTAGTTCAATCACCCTTGATTAGATGGGACCCAGGCAGCACTCTCCTCCCACAAGGGTGCAGAAAGGCCTAATGCAACAAAGATGGCTTGAATTTGATGCTCAGAGGTTAAAAGACAGACCCAGAAACAGCAAGCCTGGAACTGGGCTATGCTACAGCTGAACTAGTACAGTATACAGTAAAATATGGCCAAAAACAGTTCCAACAATTTAAATAGACTGTAGAATGGAAATACAAATCTAGAATGCAATATAAGAGCAGAAACATGCACTTACAGTTAGTTGGAAGCAATGGATGCCTTAGATCTTTCAGTTTGTCAATATTCATTAAAGATAAATACACCTTTGTAAACAGCACAATTCCCTTAAATTACTTCAGCTGCAATTGACTGTAGGTCATTGCCAGCTATAGGACCCCCTCCATGAATCAGGACATACACTCAGCCTACTTGGATCTACATGAGTCAGTCAAGATACAGCCAAACACCTTGGTTTTGGGTGACTTTAATTACTCATCCATTGACTGAGTAAATTATGTGTGTTCTATCTCACTTGCCCAAAGGTTCCTGGACTTCATTAACTCCAATTCCCTGGACCAGCTGGTTGACACACCCACAAGATGCTCAAACATCCTGGATCTGGTGCTCACCAATATGAAGGACTGCTGCACCCCCCCCCCCCCCCTGTGTGCAGCCATCCCCAGTGAGATCTGACCACAAATCAGTCTCGCTAGAAGTAACTATAACACAAGACCCTCCTCTTACCAGCAACTAGACTAAAAAAAACTTCTCCAAGGCCAATTACAGCCACTTATGTGGCAGCATAAATAACTTCATAGCCCCTCCCCCCATTGATGGAACAAACACATATGCTGCGTTATACACCAATGCTTTATATGAGCACCTGTACAATTGTATTGACTCTGCCATACCTGATAGAACCAAAGCAAGGTCTTCAAGGAAAAACAAACCTGCCTGGTGGACAACTGCCATCAATAGGCTACATAACAAGAGAAAGAAAATGTTGTCTAAGAGTAGGAAGGAACAGTCTCAAAACTGGAAACACTCCTTCCTCAACTTAAACAAGCAAATAAGACTCCTAGTGAAGTCCTCCAAAGCTAACTACAAATCTAAATTAGCTTCCCTAACTAAAGATAACCACAAGGTATTCTTTAGTTACATATGTAACCTCAAAGGTAAGGCCCAGATTTGCACTGAACTCATAGTTAATGGTACTACATATACAGAACCTGTGGATATAGCAAACCTGCTAGCTGACAGGTTCAGTGAAAACTTCACTCCCCTGTTCCCACCACATATATCCCAAAGCATCCCTAACACCTGACCCCACCTAGTATCTCTAAGGAAGTAGTCTTAAATGCCCTCTCTAAGCCCAAAAAATACAGCCTCTGTGGGACCAGACAAAATCCTGGGCTATGTTCAACATGGGCTAAAACAGGAATTAGCATCACCATTGGGCACGCTTTTCAATCACAGCTTAAGCACAGGCTCATCTCAGTGGAATGGAAAACAACTGTCATCATCCCCATGCACAAAGGGGGTGCATCCACAGACCCCATGAACTATAGACCCATGAGCCTGATTAGACTTATCTGCAAGGCCATGGAATGAATCATCACGGACCCTATTAACAAAGATATAGGAACTCTCCAAATGCTCATCCCCACCCAGTTTGGCTTTGCCAAGGGGAGATCATCCCTGTTAAACTTGATGGACTTCTTTGAGACAGTCACCCAAGCCTTAGTTGAGGGCAAATCTGTGCATATGACCTACCTAGACTTAGCCAATGCCTTTGACACAATTCTGTACTCAGGCATCATTGATAATCTCACCCAGCTGGGTATCAACCCATATATTGTCAGGTGGGTTGCAAATTGGCTCACTGATAGAATTCATATGATCAAAATATGGGACTACACCTTCTCTAGCAGACCCATAAGCAGTAATGTTCCACAAGGATCAGTTCTGAAACCCCTACTGTTCAAAATCTACTTCTTCGAAGTACAGGCTAAAACTAAAGGACTGTAGCTGACAAAGTTTGCTGATGACTGCAAACTGGGGGCAGTCACTGAAATCTGTAGCGATGTCAACATCCTTCAAGAAGGTCATATGCAGACTAATGACTGGTGCCAAAATTATGGTCTTAAACTTAATGCAAAAAAAATGTATTATCATCCCCTTCAACAAAGGTGATTTTCCTGCAAACTACCACATCAGTAGGAGTATCCTAATCACACAGTCAGTGGTGAGAGATCTAGGCACACAGGTTAACAGCAACTTTAACTTTGGTAATAAGGGCATTCTATATTGCTCATCTCATAAGCAAGGGCATTCTCTCCAGAAAAAAGAGGTTATAATCCACCTGTACTCTTCCCTCATCAGGCCAATAAGAGTACAACGCTACCTTTGGTATGTTCCTTTCCAAATGCCTGCAGCAATTGGAGAGACCACAAAGGTTCCTTGCAAAGTAAATTCATGGTCTTCAAGATCTGTCTCATGCAGACAGACTGAAATCATTGTCACTTTACTCTGTGTTGTACAGACTGCTCATAGTGGACCTGTGCCTTGCATATAGTGCAATCTCTGACCCATCTTTAATGGAAATGCTACACATTCGCAAGTCAAATGGCAGATGGGTCACTTGCTCAAAGGACCTTAACCTAGTATGTGACATCAAAAGAACTTACTGGAGAGATAGATTTATCTCACAGAGGTTGATCCACCTTTGAAACAAGTTTCCTGTTCATGTTAAACAAAACCCCTCATTGGCCCTATTTAAGCATAATTTTGGTTGACTGGATGGGTAACTACAAATTCACCCTGGAGTTCCACCTGTGTCCCTCTTGGACGGGGCAATAGGTACTGATTTTAGTGTCTGCTTGAACCAGACACCCGTGGGAACATGGGTTGAACTTGGCTAAGCTTGTAAGGGTATTAGGGATGTTAGTCTAGTAACCTGCTATGATCCTATGATCTTATAACTACTTCCCCAAGGAGGAGTCAGAGCTCATCCAAGGTATAGGGAAGGGAAGCAGTCAGATTGTGACCCCACTGTACAACTACCACACTTAAAAAAGAAATAAAGCTACAGCTTAGGTCAGTCTGCACCATCAGTTTCAACGTTAGATGACAATATAGCATATGCTGCATCCCCGCCAAGCAAAATCCCACTACACCTTCCCTGGGACTGTGTGTGTGTGTGTGTGTGTGTGTGTGTGTGTGTGTGTGTGTGTGTGTGTGTGTGCCCTCCACCTAGTGTCTCCAAAGAGCAGGTCATAAACGCACTCTCCATGGCCGAAAACACAGCCTCTGTGGGACTGGATAACATCCCAGACTGCCTACTAAATGGTCTAAAACAGGGCCTAGAGGAACCACTTGGCACTCTTTTCATCTGCAGCATAAGTACTGGTTTTATCCCAGCAGAGTGGAAAACAGCAACAGTAATTCCCTTGCACAAAGGGGGTGCATCAACAGACCCTGGGAACCATAGACCCATAAGCCTAACCAGCCTTATCTGCAAGGCCATGGCTTGTCTGTAACCTCTTTCCTTAAATACATAAATAATATTGACTATCTCTTTATAAAATGCATCATCCCTAGATATTAATCTAGAAGCCCGAATAAATTGTCCTTTAGGGATGTTCCTTTTCATAAACACAGGATGCCCACTCTTATCATGTAGATAACTATTAGAAAAGTCTCTTTTCTATAAACTCTACTATCATTGACTTTTTTAGTAAATCCAATTCTAAGAGTAAATCCAAAGAATGTACATGTAATCTAGCTTTACCTTTAATGAACTTTAAATAGTTTGAGATGGCTTATAATTCATTAATAAAAACAACCTCACTCTGTGACATGTCATCTATAAAAAATAAGTTGTCCGCAAAACATTTAGAAAATAATATGTTGTTAAAGAAATGACTTAAAGGTAAAATAGCAATTTCCCAATAACCTAAAACAAGATTTGCAAAGGATGGGGCTACAGTAGAGCCCATACCTACCCCCCGTAATTGTTTGTAATATTCTCTATCAAACATAAAATAATTATTTTCTAAAACTATTTCTATTAATAAACAATATAAACTAACTTCCTTATTAGAAAATGTGTTTGTTTTTATTAAAAAACTCTTAGAGCTTCAATTCCCTTGTCCTGTGGAATACAGCTGAATAATGAACAGACATCTATTGTTATCATCTTAACATTCTGTAAAGTGTAATCAAACGTCATAAAAAAATTCTTTAACTTTTCTAACAAGTCCAAGAGTCCCTTATATAGGAAGCCATCTCTTGCACTAAAGGATTAAAAATATAATCTAAATACAATTCTATTCCTTCGCAAACACTATTAGCAGCAGACACTATCAGTCAAAACGGGGGGTTAACACAATCTTTGTACAATTTCGGAATTCCAAACAAACACCTTATAATTGGATTTTCTATGTACAAAAAAACATATACAGCTTGATCAATATCACCATCTAAAAATAAATCAGATAATATAGAACGAATAAAACCATCCCCAGGATTCATGAAGCTTGCGCCAGGTGCAGGCGTAGCGTAGGCGGTATAATGTCAAATATGTCCGCCGAGCGATTCAGGTACGATCCAATTCCATGTGCAGCCCTCGGCTCAGGTATGCTAATCACCCCATGCGCAGTACTGCACCATGCAAATAAAGGTACATAGTGATTCCTTAAGTGGTGCAGGTGTAGCGTAAGCCTACAGAAATGTAAACCAAAAAAAAAAATGGTTTACATTTTGCCAAACAGAACATCAGGAGCTATAAAGGCGGACCAGACTCATGTATTACAAAGTTAACATATGCCAATGGCTAAATATACAGCCAATTGCATAAAAAAAGATGCACAACACCTAAAAAACAACATTTAATGTCATGTCCACAGTAACACAAAGTACAACCACAGGTAATGTGTGCACAAACGGGAACACAAGGAAAATATATACAAATGTCATAAAATCATAATGTAATACAAATCATGATTTCACCATAGTACTCAGTGGTATGCATGGTACACCACAACCAAGCTGCAAGGGTTGCTAAGGGTCTGTGACAGTGTTTGGTGCGGTAACTATGAATTAGTAGTCAATGCTATGCAAATGAGGCAAGTAATAGTGAATCGCAAACGTCCCGCCGGACTAAGGATGTACCATACGGTGCAGCGCTACAACATCGAGGAGTGGTTTGGAGGTATACATGACATCAGCAGTGGGGTGTGCCACCATAGATGTAAGCACATTGGAGCAATGCAAATCTGGGCGATTGGGGATGTAGGTATAGCATCGTTTAGCTGAGAGCACATATGGTGCCCGAAAGCGCATGTGTACGTGGATGAAAACGTGCCCGAAACCCAGTAAGCGGACGCACGCACCGCTCACCATAGCTCAAACAGGAAGATTAGGGGAAGAAAATAAGGAAATGCTGCAGTAGGGTAATTGGAGTACAACTGAGCAATTAACACCTATTAACTTGCAGTGGGCAATCAACGGCAGCTGACAAGTCTGCTCGCAGCAGCCTGCAGAACAGGATAGGGGAGGTGTCAGATTGCAAAGAAAAGAGAACTGTCACCACAGAGCAAAGCAAACCTGTGTAGATCGGCCATAGAACACATTTCTCAAGATAAGCCAGGTTTTGGAAAGTACAAAAGAAAGCAGGCTGCTGGATGCATGCCAGAAAATGGGAGGGGAAATGTTAAGAAATGTTAAGGAAAGGGCAAGAGGTAATCCACGGCAGCTAAATGTAATTCAACACCAAAGGCACCACAATAGCGGTACCTGTGGTAAAACACATAAGATACCCTGTAGCTCCGATTGTACATACACACCCTATGACATAATCAGTGTTCAAAACACAATAGTATAAAGTGTGAAGGCACCTCACACACACCTGTGTATTCCCAAACACTGCACCATCGGTGTAAACAGACGGGGACCTTTTACAATGTACATGTTGGGAGCTGCCATAGCTGTGATTCATCACCATGTGTTAGAGACTGAAGGTGTTGTGGAGGATGATGCTGACAACCACCGCAGGCCCCGGAGAAGGAGAAGAGTGTTCAGACCAAGGGTAACCTACCAGGGGCTACATGATCTGGAGATAGTAGAGTGTTACAGGGTGGACAGGGACATCTTACAGCAAATAGTTGAGCTCTGCTGGCCACGCCTGAGATCCAGAAACAACAGAGGGGAACCCATCCCAGTGGACATGAAGGTATGTGTAAGCTTGAGAATACTAGCCACAGATACCTTTCAAAGGCCAACTGGAGATATAATGGGGATCTCACAGGCATCAGCATCTAGGGTACTACACCAGTTCCTGGATGCCATGTTACCACATACCAATGAGCATATATACTTCCCCCGAACTCAGGAGGAGTTGGCCAGCAATATGCGCCTCTTCCACCATGTGGCACACTACCCGGAGGTACTTGGTGCGATAGACTGCATGCACATACATATCAAGGCACCACCCGGTGAGCATGGTAGGTGCTACATAAACTGCAAGGGATACCACTCCATCAACTGCCAGGTCGTGTGCAACGCCCAGGGCATTATCATGGATGTGTGTGCTGGCAGCCCTGGAAGCTACCATGACTCCCACATCTGGCATGCCTCACAGCTGTATTAGGTATTTGTCAGGGGGGACATCCCATATGGCCACCTTGTGGGGGATGCTGGCTATGCACTGGAGCCATAGATGATGACTCCCATCAGAAATGCACACACACCCATGCAAGAACGCCATAATGAGGCACACTCACAAACCAGAATCATCATAGAACATGTGTTTGGGATGCTGAAATCATGGTTCCGTTGCTTGGACATATCTGGTGGTGCCTTGCAGTACTTTCCAGGCACATGTGCCCACTTCTTCATAGTATGTGCCATGCTACATAATATGATCCTGCGGAAACAGCTGCAGTAGGGACATAATGGTGAAGGCCATCACAGCCCACCGCAATTGCCATGGCCATCACAGGCACAGAGGGATTCAGACCACGAACACCCTGTGTCAGCCCCAGTAGGCAGACGGAGGCGTGCCCAATATGCCTATGCCTTGGCAAAGAGGGAACGTATAGCACATACACTGACAGTGTAGTCCCCTACGGACTGACACACCTCTCCACCTGCACACACTGTAAACTGGATGGCACACACACATGACCACCTGTAAATTGTAACGTATAGGTGGCCTACTGTGTGAATCCTACATAGGCAGCCCTCAACCATTTAGCAAATGAACCAATGTAGACCACCACAATCCTTCGATAAAACACTAATTTAATATGACAAGGCAAAATTCAACAAGCAGTTATTAACACAGACAGGAGGGTGCAGTATAAATTCTGATTGGTTGGAAATTGTTTTGAATTAGGTATTTAAATGTGACTAAGATTGTTTTTATTTCATCTGAAGAAGGGCAGAGCCCAAAAGCGCTTATCTGTGTTAATAACTGCTTGTTGAATTTTGCCTTGTCATATTAAATTAGTGTTTTATCGAGGGATTGTGGTGATCTACATTGGTTTGTTCGCTAAAGACTTTTTTGTACTTTGTGGACCTTCAGTCAGTTTTCTCAATTTGTTTTCTTTGCAGCCCTCAACCATTGCACACACAACAGCTATTGGAACAAGGAAAGTCAACACCTGAACAGTACACGCACCTAACAGCATATGTTGATACTGTATGTATAGGTTCCTAGGTACATTGGTAGGTACATGCCCGATTGTCAGAGGCCATTCATCAACCAAAGCAAACAGTGTCTGCTGTCGCCACTACATCGATTAACCGACTGTCCCTCAGTGGAGCAGAGCCAATTGCAGGATCCATGTGTGTAATCACTGTTCCCCATACACTCTGCATGAATTCCCTGGTGTGTTAATGAGGGGCTCCATATAATGTAATCAGGGATGTAGTGGCAAAGCATGGGGAGTACCCATGACAGGTATCTGTCACCCCAGCATGCTCCACCTATGGTTGTGTGAAGGTGTAGCACATTATAGTGTGTGGCTCACTGTGACATAGATTCCCAATGCTGGAGCACATCCATTAAACATTACTTGGACATACCATTAATAGGTCTCATCCATATGTAAACTAACTGAGTTACACATTTGATTGCAGTATGGAGTAACAGCCGTAGTACAGTCCACATACAAAACACCATAACACGTGTACAAATCCCAGATGCCCAAGTGGTAAATGCACTTACTGTCGTGCATGTTCCTGGTTCCACATCCTGCAAGGGCCGTTACGTAATCCTGAAGGCACGAATAATGGATGTTGGATGCAGGTCATCAGATCAGGTTTAGCACATGTTAGCGGGTTTATGCGTTGGCAAGTGCTGGTAAGCGTCGTTTAAACATAACTATACGGATATGCACTAAGCAGGGCTAAGCTTTGCTGAATATCACGCAGATCACGGTCAACGATGTCCAGAACAGGTGAAACTAGCATTATTCACCTCTGTACTAATAGTGCCTGCTCTGAAAGGTAAAACAACCACTGCCAGGAGTAGAACATGCAATCATGTACACAATCACCTAACACTAAGCTACCCGAGATGTACCAATGGCAGGTGTGTATTGTGACAGGTTAAAACACAAATGTGCGGAGTTCAGGAAACAGTATACACCGTCATGTACACAACGAAAGGTGTGTTCTTCCTCTCACTCTCTCTCTCTCTCTATATATATATATATATATACATATATATATAAAATAGAGATAGAAAGGGTGATAGAGAGATATATGTCGATATATACGGATTCACCTATATCTGCAAATATATAGATAGGTCAACGACATGTACACAACCATGGAGGTACAAATAAATAGGATACTATCAACTACCGAATGTTTTACTTACCGACATGCGTAATCACGAGGCTTAAAGACTGAAAGACTACAGTACCGGAACACTAGAACCACGAGTAATATTATCACAATGTTAAGGGACATTTAGTTATTGCTGCCGGTGCTGCGGTCCAGGTAGGTACTGTGTTCAACTGTGTTTGTGATTGCTGTAGTCTGTGTAAGTGTGTGTTGAGGGCGCCATGTGTGTTTCCATGGGACTGTAATGTGTGTGTATGTGTGTGTGTGTTTGCATCGTGTGTCTGTTAGTGCTAACTAAGAGGTAGATCATTACGGTAGGTGTGGTTATAGCTGGCCGTAGGCATACGGTTACCACCTGTCCCACTTTAAGAGGGACAGCCCCTCCTTGGGCAGTTGTGTCCTGACAACAAATATTAAAAAAGGCAAATGTCCGAGATTGTAGGACATAATTATGTCCCATATATTATGTAATAGTTGCATTAAATAGTTATTCCTGTATCTAAAATGCGTAAATGTTACAAGAAACATGATAAGTAGCTAAAGTGCTACAAGAATTAGTATGTATTTAGGATAAAAGTACGTTCTATCCTGTGTACTGACCGTGGGTATGTGTCGGCCTGTAAACACCGATGTGTGTCCTGCAAATGTCCCACTATGGCCATTTGAAAACGTGGCAACCCATGCCAAAGAGGTTCAGTCACCAACACAACTGCAATGAGTGCAAATATCTGTGACAGAAATACACGAGACAGCTGTCATTTAGTAACATTCCCTTACATATCGATATATTTCCAGAGGTATTGAAGTATCAACCTCACCTGCATGCTATATAGGAACCAATTAACAATGGCTCAATGTATAAGCCTGCAACAACCATAATTTTAGTCTACTAAATGATAGGTCTTCAATTAGGGAAGGAGCCCACACACACATATGGAATATGTAGAAATGCAGTCCCCACAAACCTGTATATGCTATGTACACCCATCTACATCTCCCCCACACCCGAAACAATTGCAATACAGACTGTAATAACATCACAAACATCCACTCACTCAATTACATCTGCAGAAGCGTTAACATACATTGTGAGAGACACATTTGTAATGGCGCCATGTGAAATCGTAGCTGTTGTGTAATGGAACAGATGGTGATGTTACAGGTTTTGTTTGCAATAGTCCCTTATCAGACGGTTGAGATGACAGGTACACTCACATGTAGAACCACATACTCTAGCCGTTGCACACAATCCATGGGGGACATGAATTCAAAATATCCGTGTCTCTCCAAATAGCAGTTGCAATTCCTCACAACAAAACACATACAGGCCATCTCCCCGAAGGTAGGGCAAAAGGGCAACTTCCAAGTGGAGAATTCAATTATACCCCACTGTTGCTGTGTAATTGGTGAATGGAGTAGCTGCACAGTTGATGTGCATGTAATAATTTACTCAGGAACACCAATTGGTGGCAGGATACCACATGTTACAGGTATCTACATATACATAAGACAGAGCCCCTCACTATCACTCTTCAAGAGGAACCTTGATAAGTGGATGGGTAACAGAAAGTTCACACCGGGGATCACACCAACAGCACTACTAGATAGGGGCCAAGGGTACTAGCTGCTAGTACAAGGGTCTAGGGAACTACTAAAGGGGCGTTGAATACCGCACAATGTGGCTGGGCTAATATATATGCCTTCGGGCAGATAGCTCAGTACCAACCTATGAACCTATGAACCTATAAGGATGCCTTGCCATACATTCAAACCGTATGCTCATACCATAGAACCGTTTAAACAGGAAAGGTGTAAGAGAGATATTTACGAAGACTCGGAACGCTAACAAGGTATGTAGAACACTCAGTATGTTAGTGTATGTAGAGCCTGTTTTGTATTAATTAAAGTGTATGCAATGCATAAAGTGGGAAAAGGTATTATGTAGTGATGTCTTGTTGAGCATAGTAATGCTTGTAGAAATTGTGTGTCCTGCTGTGGGCCCCAAGGTAAACATCTCATACAACACAAGGGATGCTACATGAGGGCTTTAAACACAACAATTCCACACCACCCGCCATCAGTGGTAGGGTTTGTCCAACAAGTACGTGCCATAGCAGGGGATAGTATATGTTGATATACTGTCACAGTAGGCATGTGTATGGGCATATAACGAGAATAACATGCCTAAGGTGGTCCTGCTGTGCAAGTATGCTTTGCATTATGGGATAATGTTTAAAATATGTGTAATGTACAGTATTGTAGGTAGATATGTCAGATATTTTACACAGCATAACGGTTATATCATGCAAACAAAAGGTATGTCTATTGGCATGTACAATACACAATAACAGGATACATATGGCTTGTAGTCACGGGACACTGTAACGGCATGATAGCTAATTGAAATGGAAGAGCTACTCAATTATCCATGCACAAAGGACATGTAATAGCTTCACAGGTTCATAGTTAGGTACTATGCTGTCTGGCCAAGTCCATTTGTAAGCACAACTACAGTGTTTTCATTGGAGGCACCTCCCTAGGGTAGTGTCCTGTGTCTGTGAACAGCAGAGCCATTTGTTAGCTGCACCTGTGTACAGTACAGCCACTGCAGTGATCCCTGGCATACATATGTGTCTCCCATACACCCATCGAGGTATCTCATGAAGAGTGCTAGTGAGGGTCCCTGCTTGATGTACATAGGAATCGTGTTCCAAAGCATGGTGAGTGTCTGGTTCAGGAATGTATCCCTCAAGCACGTCCCACTCATCGTTGCATTTGTGTACATATCCATGAGCATGTTGCTCTCAGTGGCTTTTGCTTATGTGGAGTATATCCATCAATATTGTTGTGGACATGGGCCCTGTATGTTCAGCAGAGGTCACCCCTGAGTATGCAGTATGCAAATGTGTACAGTTGTGGTGTCTGTAGTTGTGCTGCATACGTCATCCTTCAGAGGTCAATAATCCTCATGGTGTGTTAATGTTGTGGTATGTAAAGCCATTGCTGTTCTGTAAGGTATACCCCAAAAAGGGGTGTTGTACCCTTGAACGTGTGTCATACATCAGGAGTATAGAGGTACAATGGGTGCCTTTGTTCCAGCTACAAACCCATTACAGATAAGGGTGGCCACGTAGAAGTATATCCATTCCACATTGGCAATATGGTTATCAAAGGAGTGGGTGCTATATACGTGTGTACTAAGATCCCATATAATGTCACATGTATGTAGGGGACTACCACCTATGTGATAGTCAGTGGATGATTGGTGTAATCCAAAGGGGATGTCTATGCACCTTGTGTCATGCAGCTTGAGGCCATGTTATCGACACCAAATATCCGTCACAGTGACACCCTTATGGAGGGTGTCTGTATCAGCTGGTGGATCAATCATGGCTCCTTATTTGCAGTCATCTGGAAACCTATTCAGGGAAAGTCCCTCTGTGCTAGCCTGTACCTCAGGGAAGCATATACTGAACATGAGGGACCCTATGACCGAGGACTGTGGTACGCCAAGTGTAACTGAATTATAGTAGGTACTACAGTATGCTACCCTCACTGTGTGGGTCCTGCCTGTGAGCCACTTTGCATAACATCTCAAGACGTAGGGGTTGATGTGCAGGTGGATGTGTATGTTGTCAATACCAGAATGGAGAACGGTGCTGAAAGCTAATGAGAGGACAAGATAGCCTGTGTGGACCCCCTTACCGTCATCAACTACCCTGGTAACTGTATCAAAGGAGTCCACCAGGTGTAGGAGCCGTGGTCTGGCCCTAACAAATCCAACCTGGGTGGCATCAAAGGTCTGGAGCCCACCAATGTCTCTGTGAATGACTCCCATGATGATGTGCCCCATAGCCTTGCAGAACAGTCCAGTCAGGCGTATAGGGCAATAGTCCCTCTGGTTCATTGTGGTGCCATGTGTGTGGAGTGTGATAACTGTTGCTGTGCACCATTCAGAGGCCACAATGTCTGATACAAGGCTATTAGTGAATCTGGTGGCCAAGTGGGGAGCCATGTCATTCTGAGGTTTGTGTAAATCGCAGCCTGGGATGTTGGACGGTCACATGGAGTCTGTGTTCCAGGCCTTAGAGAGTGCAGGTTGGAACTACGTAGTTGTGACCGCAGGGACTCTGCATTGTTCCTATATAGATTTTGGCCCTGTAGGGAGTGAGAGGGTGTAAAGTTAGCATTGAACCTATCTGCCAGGATGTTGCCAATATCAGTCGGTTCTGTAATGTTCCTGCCTAACCGCCGTATGTCAGAGCAGATGTGGGTATTGCCATCAAGTACTGACATACCTCCATAATGCTTTGTGGTAGTCCTTGGAATGTGTTGCAGTAATGGTTACGTAGCTAGCTTTGGAGGATGTGATAAGGGATCCCGGATTCCTACTGAGGCTTACCAGTGAGCTACCCCACCCATGGGATTGTACTCCACTTTGCAACAGCCTCCCCCTTTTGTTGTACATTATGTCCATGGAACTGGACCCCCAGAGTGGCGTCCGTTATCTGGTGGGTACCATCATGGCTCTGTTTGGGATAGCATGATCCATGCAGTCGTGTAAGTGCTAATGAAGTGCAGTGGTGTATGTTTCAGCATTTGTAAGTACATTGTCCATATGCACGGGTGTCATGACGTTTACTACCGCTGTCATAAGACGTCTGAAGTAGGCCTTGTAGAAATCTTGTACTGTGTATTCAGTGAAGGGTGTGGTGCTGGGATGTGGATAACAAGGGTGATTAGCATACATTCTGTAACTACCAACGAGGGGATAACCCAAGGTGTGGAACACCAGTCACATGTTGGTAATGTCCATGTCTAGGATATTGTTGGCCTTGGTGGTGGTTTGTATGGGTTGATCCAGCCAATTGGAGGGTAGGAATCCCAGAAAGCATTGGCCTAATGTGTTGGTACATGAGTAGGTATCCCAGTTAAGTGTGGGGTAGTGTCAGTCTCACATCAGTAGTTCCTGTCTGAACCCTACTGTCCAGTACACCAAGAAATGAGGACTGGTATCTGTGGGGTATGGTGTGGAATTGGTAACAAGTTACAATGTGTATAGCAGTTCTGGCCACAGTTAGTTGAACGTGGATTACCTCTGATGCATTGTGCTAAGTAACCAGCCTGGAGGTGTGTACATCCTTGTGAAATATGGACACATCTCCGCCGTGGGTGTTCTGTTCCTGGTTACATGACTGAAAGGTGTGGTCTGCGTATAACCTGTCAGTGCAGGTGTGCTCTCCGGAGCCTAGAGGCAGGTCCCAGTCACTGCAGAGACATCGAAGTGGTCCATTATAAAGAGTGCCTCGTCTGAGTGCGTTAGAGATGAAGATGTCAAGCATTGAGT
Source organism: Protopterus annectens (assembly GCF_019279795.1). Lineage (NCBI taxonomy): Eukaryota > Metazoa > Chordata > Ceratodontiformes > Protopteridae > Protopterus > Protopterus annectens. The sequence continues at coordinate 440,140,056 of NC_056751.1, forward strand.
AACATTACCCCAGGTTTTGCTTGCCTGTTCTTGTTCTGGTGGTGAATATGTTATTGGAAACTGTCCAAGACAGGCAATATAGGAGCAGCAAGAGACTTACATGTTATCTGTAATCCCAGAGCCGACAGGTGCAGGTCATCTGTGCCAAAGCATCATGTTTTGTTGACCATGTCATTCAAAGCAGACAGATACTGGATGCCTGTGGAATGACAGCAGAAGCATAGGCAACTGTTGAAGTGAAACATTCAGTCGTTGTACAGTGGTATCAGTCTGGATAAATGCAGAATGCTTCTCAAGGCTTGGGCGATACCTCCCTGGGCTACAAGACTGGAGAGCTATTGCATATCCCTGTACATGTAGTCTAGGAAGTTACATCTCAGGGCAGTCACACTAACATGGAGAATGACAGTCAAATTGCACCTGGTGAGGTGTGGCATGGGTGCATAGCATAGATTATGTTGCGGATCCTGTTACCCGACAGCCAGATGTAAGCGACTATCACCTTGTGTAGCCTGCTGAGTGGGACATCAGTGTGACCGCCTACAGAGTCACCTATGACTGGTGTGTTGGATATGTTATAACACCCTATTGGCTGTAGTTGATGGGCACACATGAGTCTGTGGGCTATAAGTAATTGGTGTTGTGTTTGGTGATGGGGGCTGTCTCTGTTGCCTACACAGAGAGTATGGAGAGGTTCTGCAAATGTCGCAGTCATACTATGTGTGGCCTGTGGTGGTGGAGATCTAGTGAGACTATGTGATGAGTGGGGTGTGTTGAAAATGTTTAATGTCCCCACATGAATGTCAGGTTCAGTCTGGGTTGGAGAGAGCATTACCCCCAGCATGGCTACATATGTGCATCTTCCACAGGCTGTAGTGTCGTATGTTTGGAGGTGAGCATTGACTATGTACATAAGACAATTTCTCCATTGCCTCATGTTTGCCATATTCATCATATAGACAGGCAATAACACTGGTAATTGACACTTGGACATGCCTGTATATTCAATCATGTCTCACAAGATATGTGAGGTACGTTTGTACAACAGCTGTTGTACTGTAAGCAAGCTGAAAATGTAAGGACAAACAGTGTACTTGTAGGAAATGAGTTGGAATGGGTGCTATAGTAATTAGTAGCTCATGAAGTGCTTACATGTTCTGAACAAGTGCTGAGCATGAATATGCAATACAGATAGGGTGTTGGATAATATAAACCCACTGCAACCCACAAGTGGAGACGCCAGTCATAATGGGAGGCACTGCACTATTACCCTGCTGAGTATGGTCTGCAAGTCCATGAACCTTTATCAACATAGATGTTAGCAATACAGATGTAGATGACAGTACGGATGATTTCACACTGCATAGCATACCTGTGACAGGTCATAGGACATCATCACCCATACCGTGTTCCAGCTACACTGAGTATACTAGATGTACCTTCGTATGTCACAGGAGTGTTCTACCAGTGGCCTGTTGACAGAAGCAACACTACAAAAGGTGTATGAGTGACATGTGCATATCACACCAGTGGCAGCTACAGTAAAACAGGGTTAATGTTTTGTACTCTCCCTCATTGTAGCCCATACCACACAGACAAATGGGAGGTATCTGCGTATGTAAGGATGTGAATGGCCATGACCTAGGAGCAATAGCTGTCTCAGTGTTGTGGACAACATACAGAATGGGCTTTGTGGGTGAGGTGCGTGACATATGTGCACAATCTGACAGCTGCTAATAGCATTGTCACTGCTAAGTGAATAACCCTGTACCCATTAACTACCACCTAGGCAGCGGTCAACACTATGGACACTGTGTGTAAGGGATGGTGCTGTGCAGTTCACCTCCCTGAGCTGGTGACGTCTCCAGGCCTATTAGGTAGTCATACAAGGCACCCAAGTCATGACAGGGTGCCATCCATGAGCATGGAGATCATTGGACAGGCATACTCAGCACTCGGGTGACCAATATCGGATCACATATCACCTTTAAGGGGTATTGGCCATGTGTGGATGGGCGACAACAGCCTTCACAATCCTCACCTCCACTATGCAGCATGCTGGCTACCTTGCATAAAGACATGTGCAACACTGTGATGTTGGACATGCTACACGTACATATCCTGATCTGAAAGACATACATCATGGACATCCACCTTCCTACTACAAGGATCGCCACATGCTGGACAGATCCCTGTGCTATACATGTTACATACTCCTGCCATACCATGCAACCCTGTCCATCAAAGCTGCACATGTCATCTCTGTCATACATGGTGTGATGACTGCATGGTAGATGTATCATTAACTGTCTGGATCAGTAATGTGGCACTGATGCACCTGGTGGTGGCAAAATGGCTGTCAGATACAGCTAGAAAACCTCATGTCCTATGCCCATACATGGCCCAGGGCATACACACTACTGCATGACCTTGCCGGCACATGCTATAGTTGATAACCATCCCTGCGAATAATGTCCGGCTAGCCATTGTCCCATGTGTATCACATGTGCAACACAGGTGATACGTGGCAAGATGTTGAACTGCTGTAGAGTGCCATGTAGATATATATGGCAAAACACATGCATGTAAAGGTTTCCGTGCACATGTCTGCATTGTCATTGCTCATGTCCGTTAAGGCAGTGTATGTGTTGATATGTGACATATACACAACATCAAGGTCAATAGCATTACTGTGGACACATCCAGGCATGTACTGATAGGTAAGAACACCAGTACAGGCAAACAGACATGCCCACATCAAGACAGCATTCACATGGAGTATGAACAATGTAATGAGGTGACACACATATATGGTGATGATATCCATTGCACAATGGTTGTTACATGTGTGTGACATAAACATGTCAATCATGTCAGTGTCATGACGATTTGCAAAGATAACTGTTCATATGTACTAGATTTAATACAAATGTATGTGCATCTGTATCTCTGTACATCTCTGTGATACTGTGACCTGTCTCCATCATTATGTCTTCCAGATAATGCCTCGTTCACTCCTGCCAGCGTATATCCGCCTGGAGGATGATGCCCTCATACCGTACCTTCATGATAACTATGAGGTATTGTTCAGCCATGTGCCACAGCATGCCCAGCAGCGTGACGACCTGTGGCAGGAACTGCGCAGGAGGGTTAATGATGTGGGTGGCCATAACCGCACCTACCAGCAGGTGCGCAGACACTGCATGGACCTGATACGACATGCAAAACTGCTTGACAATGCAATCGCCAGGGAACTAGGTAGAACAGGTGGTGGGCCATTAACCCAGCCCCCACTCATACCTACCGAGGAGCTACTGGCCAGCCTGGGGACACCCTCAGAACAGCATCCACAAACACTAGCTGCCATCGTGGAGGTGACTGTCTCCCAACCACCGAGCCTGGAGCTGCCTGGTAAGTCACTACTGCACATATAACTATTATATCACATTTAGTTGCATGTGTCACTGTACAATATGTAATGTAACATCATATGCAAGGTATGTTTACACACATGCCGCATACTATAGTATGCTACCCTGTGTATGCACACATGTGCATACTATATGCTATTGTTCAGGCAAATGTGTTAACATGCACAGTGCACCCTGTAGCTGTCATACAGTCATGGATAATGTTCAAACTGCTCTGTCACCCCTATACAGGTACCTCTGGCATGCCACACAGACATCAGTCCATTGCAGGTGAGACAGTTATCAGTATCAGGCATGTTAATGCATAGATCTATTCGCCATGTGGCCAGTTAACACATGTTCACATAATGTATGGTCCAGTCATGATATACAGGTTGCATCTGTCATCAATCACACTGGCTACCCATGTGCAATATATACAAACTAAATGAAACACCGACATGAAACCACAGTATCTGTCATTGCTAGATGTGTGGACAGCTGTGCATACAACGGTGGAGGTGTTGTTCAATGTAGGAATATGTACTATACATTGGAACAACACATGTGTGGTACGCAAACAGTACCACACAGTGAGCTGGGATATGAGCAGCCCACAGGATTCACCATTGTGGAATATGCCCCTGCAATGGGTGCACACATTGTGATGTGCCATCTGACATGTCCCAGACATGTAGTGTTCCGGCTGCAATATTGTCTCACTATCCCATAGTACATACCCCACATACCAAACATACAACCCTTTGCCTGCATAACCCTGTGGACAGTGACGTATCTGACATCTATGGGTGTATGTCATATGGGACAACACAGACATGTGAGATAGACGGCCATCACAAATATTTGGCCAACACATGTTCACACATGGCCATGGAGGATGGCCAGATACATGTAGTAACACACAGTAGATGTGATGTGTATACACCCTGTTGCACATTGTCCACACATGGTCCAACTATAGCCTTTGCTGAATGGTTATATAGTTGATGTGGAACACTGGACATCCTAAAAGCCTGTGCACAGCTTGTGGAGGTGTCACTTAATTCGACCATATAAGATGTATTGAACATCATGACTGTGTCACAGCATGACAGTAGTCACCTGTACAGCTTCCACAGACATAGACACCATATCAGGCCACAGATACCGTACATTTCCCTTGCTGCTGTTGGACACCACTGTCAGCCGTGCACCTCGTGTGTGTGGTACATAAATGTAATGTGGGACATGGTGTAATGACAAGTCTGCCCTGTGTGTACACGGTTGCCAGGCAGCTAAGACATTTTAGTAGTTGTGCAAGGGTGTCATCCGTAGGTCTTCTGGTGACCTGTCACATGACACAGCATGGTTTAGTGTGTATACACCTCAGCGACGTGGGTCACAATCCACAGTAGTTATGTAATGTGTATGCATGCAGTCATGGCTATGCACTGTGTGTGTATTCCACACTGTATAGCAATATAGACGCCTCATGATGCCATGCAATGGCACAGTGTCTGTACTTCACACTGTATAGCAATGTAGATGCCTCATACTACCCTTCAATGCTCATGCACATCTGCTAAAAGTGCATTCTATCTGTAGGGCATACAGACAACACTGCAATACCCATTACACCGCTGTACATGTGTCAGGACACCATTGTGTCAGACATGTATGCATGTCAATGCACACGTCAGCAGATTACATGTCATACTACATGTTAATGTCAAGGTCACATCAGCCATGTGTACTGTTAACCTGTGCTGGTCCACATGGTGTATCACAGGGATGCATGCTTACTACCATGATTGTGTGAACTGCATGGCTTCTGATATGACACCTGCTTGCTGTTGTGTGCAACTCAGGGATGTATGCTAACTACCTCTATTAATGTTTGAGCTGCATGCCGTCTGCTGTATCACATGCATGCTGCATGCCTTCTGTCAAATCACATGCATGGTCTGTCTCTGTGTCTGTGTGTGTTTCTGTGTGTGTCTGTCTGTGTGTGTGTCTGTCTGTGTGTGTGTCTGTCTCTCTGTCTCTGTGTCTGTCACTCTGTCTCTGTGTCTCTGTCTGTGTGTCTGTCTCTGTCTGTGTGTCTCTGTCTCTGTCTGTGTCTCTGTCTCTCTGTCTATGTCTGTGTCTGTGTCTCTGTCTGTGTGTCTCTGTGTGTCTGTGTCTCTGTCTGTGTGTCTCTATTGTAATGTTAAGTCTTTCTTTGCATTCAAAGGTGATGTAGGTGCATTACCCTCCTGCGGTCCATCTGATGTTAGTGTTCCCACAGACTCTAGCACTGATGAACATATGCATGAGGTACAGGCAGGGTTGTCAGGGGCTGAATCTGTGCCAATGGTTGCCATCCCAGCTATATCCCCCTCTTCCCCACACACACTTCTCATGCCAACACATACCCCATCACCAGTGGCCATAGAGGAAGGACAGTCAGCGTGTGTTAGCTTGGAACAGGAACATGTGGTGGCTACAGAAGGTGTGTCTTCACACCATGGTGTCAGTGTAATGACTGCATATGTGCCACACAGGCATGTGGCCAGTGCTGCTCGTAGGAGGACCTCTGGCAGACATGCACCTGCAGGACAGAGCACAGCAGCTGGTGTCACCAGACGCATGTTTCAGGCTGTAATGGTGGCACAGGCACGTGCTGAATGGCAGAACAGAGAAGGGCAGAGGCTTCAGAGGGCTGCTATCCATTCTTTAAACGACAACATTCAGGCATTGGCAAATGCTCAACAGCAGATTGCTGACGTTCTGGACAGGCGATTGGGTGACATGGCTGGAATCCTTGACCGTGGCATGGCAATCTGTGAGCGTGAGCTGTTTGTGCTGGAACATCTGGTAGGAGTGAGGCGTAGGCCACTTGGACGTAGGCCAGCTACACCACCTGGCGCAGGTCAACGTGAACGAGCTACCTCACATGCCTGCTCCCACAGTGCCGGTAGCAGTAGCAGTGCAGCTGGTGCTGCGCTGTCCACTCCAGGACACAGCAGGCCACGTGGACATGGCCCTGGACATTCCCAGTGGGGACACGGTTCAAATGGACATGTGCCATCGGACAGTAGCCAATCTGTACCTCTGCCTGGTAGTGCCTGTGCAACCCCTGGCAGGCACAGGTCATGTGGCCGTGGCCAGACACAGTGAGCTGTACATCCTGGTCTGTACAATCTGGAGCTGTCAATAATACCCCTGTGTAGGCCGGACACATGGCAGAACTGTGTGCACACATACACGCACACAGCAGAAACATCTGTAGGGCACTGCAACACCCACATGCATAACAACCACACATGTCCAATCAGATCACCGGCCCTACCCCACACACATGATGTCATCCACTGGTGCAGCCTATGCCTCTGGCAAACATTATCACCCTGTGCATATGATGATGCCTGTGCCGCATCCCTGTCATCCACACCATCGGTGCAGGGACATGCTCATATGGTCTGATGTACAGGGTGAACAGAATAGTGAGATAAGTGTATATTACATTTGTTGTGTACTGTTGACATGCACCAGACATACCATGTAGTACAGGTTTAGAATGCATTGTTATATGTTCACAGTATGTGTCTTGATAACAACAGTAACAGCATGTTGGTAATTATGCCCTGCTTCCCTTCTTAAGGTCTAATTGCATGTGCCATTACGTTGCAGTGTTTGCAGTTAGAGTGCATTGTTGTATGTTCACAGTATGTGTCTTGGTAACAACAGTAACAGCATGTTGGTAATGATGCCCTGCTTCCCTCCTTAAGGTCTAATTGCATGTGTCAATAAGTAGCAGTGTTTGCAGTTTCCCATGTGTAAATGTGGAGTACTCACAGGCATGTATGGCAATACCAGCATGCTATACGTAGCCTCAACCTCACTGTTAGAAAGGCTACCATTCCACAGATGTCCACACATCTACGGATCCAGAAGCATGTGAGCTGTTTAATAGGCTACAGTGGCTAGAGACGTGACATCCATACCGGGTCACATCACAGGTACAGTGACATGGTGCGGGGGGTTTACACAGCGGTCTGGCTGATGTCAAGGGTAGAGGCCATTTGATAGCATGAGGTCTCACTGTGTAGCAGTAATACACTGTCACATTACAGGATGAGAACACGCACAGACATACACAGAAACACACAGTAACATGCCCACACTCACGGGGTCAATGACACTATAACGCACACTCGATAGTGCTGAGGTGAGGACCCGTGCCTATGTGGTAATCTCCTTCACAGTACTGTGCACCCACATGACGCGACACAGAGAATGAACATGTACAGGTAGCCAGTAAGGCTGAGACCGATGGCATCAACAGGGTAGTAGATTGCATCACTATGAGGGGTTAGGGATCCTGTCTGTTCCGTATGGTAGCATACACCCTCACTCCATGCACCAGACAGCCATACATACATACACACACACACACACACACACACACACACACACACACACACACACACACACACACGCACACACACACACACTGTGGAGTCCACAAATGTCATTCACATACAGATAGCTGATGTGTGTGATACACACACCACCCCTGCCTATGTCTTGCTTTCTACACTGCAGTATGTACAGATCTCTACAACAGTGTGCAGGGGTGTGTAACATTTGGGATGTATTCCCCACCATATGTGGCATATATGGTCACACAAGCAAACACACATGGCAGTACTGTGAATCATACAGCTGCTATATGATGATATGTCTGACAGACATGCAGCAGTATTGGCCGCATTATGTGTACCGGCACTACCTTCGGCAATTGTGCTGCTATATGCACACGGGAGGACGTAAGTTTTACAGGTGTCAAGTGATTTACAGTCAGTAACACCCTGACCGCTGTGTAGGTTGTATGTCTTCACCTTCAAGTAACAGTAGCATAGCGTACTGTTTGTACATGTCATGGTAGGATGGCTTGTGACACACCTGTGAGCTGTCTTCAGCAAACATCCATCTGCAAAGGTGGACCACCACTTTATGTACACACATCCATCCATACCTGATGTACATCCTACCGTACTGTCAGTATTTCACCATATACAGGTGTCAATGATGGGGCTGCATTGCAACTGCATGTTGTAGTTAGACACAGATGAACTGCATATATCAGCTACTGCACATGCATGGTAGCTGAATGCACACCACTACATGTGCATGTGTGTTAGTCCTACATTCCTGTCATGTAGCCATGTTTGTATGCATTGCAATTGGTGGACATGTGTGATGACATACATGACACATGGACTATTGTATGATATGATAGTTGTCATGGGTAACTAGTACAGAGGGAATGTTACCTCAGTCAACATTGCTACCTTATGTACTGTTAGCATTCAACAGCCATGGACCTACCTTCCATGTGCATGCATGTGATTGCTGTAGCCACTTGTCTGCACGGAGGACAGCAAAAGCTATGCTATGTACATATGTGTTTTGTGTGTGTGTGTGTGTGTGTGTGTGTGTGTGTGTGTGTGTGTGTGTGTGTGTGTGTGTGTGTGGGCCATGTACATATCCATGACAATTACATGTATGTCATATTCAAACATGAGTGTTTTTTGGTGTACAGCAACAGTCATCTGTTACAGCTGTATAAGACCCAGGGCCCCTGTTATGTGTAGAGCCGACCTGGTTATGAACAGTGGTATCATTGCATTGCATAACACATGATGGAACCCTGTCAGTACATGTGCAGTCTGCACAGTTGCTGTAGACCTATGTACAGTCCACTGGTCATGAGTAACATGGTTTTGTAGTAATGTATGGATGTGTGTTGCTGGTCCATAGACATGGTAATGTCTGAGGGCTACATAGTAGAATGCGGCATTTACCACTGTGATCTGCACCTGAGACATCTGTGATGGCTCTTGAGTGTGTACTGGTGAGTACATGTGAGTGGCCTTCATGCACGTGGGGACACTAACACCTGGAGCGGTCCGTCACGGTCTTATGGCCCACATGTCTGTATCTGAGGTATACGGTGGTAGTGCTATTGTGCCCAACTGTGCCATATGCCAGGTGTTCCTCACTGCAGAGATGTCCGTATTCCCCATTGATGGATCTGGATTGTCAGCTGTGATTATGAACGCTACACATTTAGCACTGACGACCGGTGTCAGATATATGTAGTGCAGTGTTCCTGCTAACAATGTTCACTACCGACACACTGTGCCCTTCCGTGTTTAGAATCCGTGTGCATACAAGACAGCCCTTCGCTACTACTAAGTGTGTGAGCATGCCCAGTACACCGTTGTGTAGATGGACACACAGTACATTCCAAACGGACGTGTGCTACTAAGTGTGTGAGCATGCCCAGTGACACCTTGTGTCGGTTATGTGCCTCTCTGTATGGGCATGACCATTGAAATCCTGTATAGCGATAGTGGTCATCCAGGCAACAGATGTCCATACCCCACATCAGGATGGATTCTTACATTCAACACACTGGTTGACTGTCTTGAAAGGTGTACTGTCTGTGGCGCGTCTCGTATCTATGTAGTGTTGTAATAGTGCTCTGTAGATAGGCAGTTGTCCCGCTCACACCACTGCCGTGTGTTTGTCTCCGTCTACCTTGGGACAGTAATATGCTTTTAGACTGCTCACTCTCCATACATTCCCTATCGGCGTCTTTGCCTTTGCTGATGATGTCATCCACCTAGAAGTATACTTCTGGGAGTGCTGTGTTCCAGTAATCTTGGTAGCGCGTTCTGTAACTGCGTAATGCTGTAGTGTGATAAGGTAGTTAGGTGTATGTTCGACTCCCAGCCCTGCCAAGTGTGTGTGTGTGTGTGTGTGTGTGTGTGTGTGTGTGTGGGTGTGTGTTTCCAGCTGCCTGGGGACAGAGTAAAGCTTTTAGACTGCTCACTCTCCATACATTCCCTAATGGCGTCTTTGCCTTTGCTGATGATGTCACCCACCTAGAAGTATGCCTCTGGGAGTGCTGTGTTCCAGTAATCTCGGTAGCGCATTCTGTAACTGCGTAATGCTGTAGTGTGATAAGGTAGTTAGGTGTATGTTCGACTCCCAGCCTGCCAAGTGTGTGTGTGTGTGTGTGTGTGTGTGTGTGTGTTTCCAGCTGCCTGGGGACAGAGTAAAGCTTTTAGACTGCTCACACTCCATACATTCCCTAATGGCATCTTTGCCTTTGCTGATGATGTCACCCACCTAGAAGTATGCCTCTGGGAGTGCTGTGTTCCAGTAATCTCGGTAGCGCATTCTGTAACTGCGTAATGCTGTAGTGTGATAAGGTAGTTAGGTGTATGTTCGACTCCCAGCCTGCCAAGTGTGTGTGTGTGTGTGTGTGTGTGTGTGTTTCCAGCTGCCTGCCTTCATGCACGTGGGGACACTAACACCTGGAGCAGTCCGTCACGGTCTTATGGCCCACATGTCTGTATCTGAGGTATACGGTGGTAGTGCTATTGTGCCCAACTGTGCCATATGCCAGGTGTTCCTCACTGCAGAGATGTCCGTATTCCCCATTGATGGATCTGGATTGTCAGCTGTGATTATGAACGCTACACATTTAGCACTGACGACCGGTGTCAGATATATGTAGTGCAGTGTTCCTGCTAACAATGTTCACTACCGACACACTGTGCCCTTCCGTGTTTAGAATCCGTGTGCATACAAGACAGCCCTTCGCTACTACTAAGTGTGTGAGCATGCCCAGTACACCGTTGTGTAGATGGACACACAGTACATTCCAAACGGACGTGTGCTACTAAGTGTGTGAGCATGCCCAGTGACACCTTGTGTCGGTTATGTGCCTCTCTGTATGGGCATGACCATTGAAATCCTGTATAGCGATAGTGGTCATCCAGGCAACAGATGTCCATACCCCACATCAGGATGGATTCTTACATTCAACACACTGGTTGACTGTCTTGAAAGGTGTACTGTCTGTGGCGTGTCTCGTATCTATGTAGTGTTGTAATAGTGCTCTGTAGATAGGCAGTTGTCCCGCTCACACCACTGCCGTGTGTTTGTCTCCGTCTACCTTGGGACAGTAATATGCTTTTAGACTGCTCACTCTCCATACATTCCCTATCGGCGTCTTTGCCTTTGCTGATGATGTCATCCACCTAGAAGTATACTTCTGGGAGTGCTGTGTTCCAGTAATCTCGGTAGCGCATTCTGTAACTGCGTAATGCTGTAGTGTGATAAGGTAGTTAGGTGTATGTTCGACTCCCAGCCTGCCAAGTGTGTGTGTGTGTGTGTGTGTGTGTGTTTCCAGCTGCCTGGGGACAGAGTAAAGCTTTTAGACTGCTCACTCTCCATACATTCCCTAATGGCGTCTTTGCCTTTGCTGATGATGTCACCCACCTAGAAGTATGCCTCTGGGAGTGCTGTGTTCCAGTAATCTCGGTAGCGCATTCTGTAACTGCATAATGCTGTAGTGTGATAAGGTAGTTAGGTGTATGTTCGACTCCCAGCCTGCCAAGTGTGTGTGTGTGTGTGTGTGTGTGTGTGTGTGTGTGTGTGTGTGTGTGTGTGTGTTTCCAGCTGCCTGGGGACAGAGTAAAGCTTTTAGACTGCTCACTCTCCATACATTCCCTAATGGCATCTTTGCCTTTGCTGATGATGTCACCCACCTAGAAGTATGCCTCTGGGAGTGCTGTGTTCCAGTAATCTCGGTAGCGCATTCTGTAACTGCGTAATGCTGTAGTGTGATAAGGTAGTTAGGTGTATGTTCGACTCCCAGCCTGCCAAGTGTGTGTGTGTGTGTGTGTGTGTGTGTGTGTGTGTGTGTGTGTGTGTGTGTGTGTGCATGTGTTTCCAGCTGCCTGGGGACAGAGTAATGCTTTTAGACTGCTCACTCTCCATACATTCCCTATCAGTGTCTTTGCTGATGATGTCACCTACCTAGAAGTATGCCTCTGGGAGTGCTGTGTTCCAGTAAACTCGGTAGTGCGTTCTGTAACTGCGTAATGCTGTAGTGTGATAAGGTAATCAGGTAGTAATTTATATGTTCTAATCCCAACCCTGCTTCGTGTGTGTGTGTGTTTCCAGCTGCCTGAGGACAGAATAATGTTTTTAGGCAGCTCACTCTCCGTACACTCCCTATCAGTGTCTTTGCCTTTGCTGATGATGTCACCCACCCAGAAGTATGCCTCTGGGAGTGCTGTGATGCTGAAACTTGGTAGAGTATTCTGTTACTGCGTAATGCTGTAGTGTGGTAGAATAGACAGGTAGGTGCTCGATTCCAAGGCATGGCACGTGTGTGTGTTTGGCAGTTATACCCTATGTGTTGGCATCTGTGGGTGGCTAGCTGTAGGATGTGTTCAGTGTGTCTTGTCGCTGACCTATATAGTGTCCACAACCCGCATATTCTGCCAAGACACTGGGTTGTCAACACATACATTCGCCAATAGGTCTGGTGAGTAAATGTCAGCAGCCCTACTCTTACCCTTAATACAGTCTGACCCGTGTGACGCAACAAAACACACATAGTTTCATAGTTTCATAGTATAGTACTAGGCTATCTGCCCTGGGGCATTTGTAAGCCTAGCCATAGTGATGTGGCTTTTGCCACCCCATGAAATGGTACAAAAATGTACAGATAAAATCTAGAATACTGTGCCTCTGTCTAGTAGTGACACAGTGAAGGTCCCCTTATATAATAGAATTAGTTTACTGTGCCTCTGTCTAGCAGTGACACAGATGTGACCCCTGGGGTAAACTTACGATCTCCCATCCACTCATCAAGATTTCTCTTGAAGAGATTCAGTGAGGGGCTCTGCCTAATATGAACTGGGATCCTGTTCCAAAGCATGGGAAGCCTCTGGGTTATGAATCTATCCCTCCAGCATGTCCTATTCATACTTGTGCCGAGGTTTAGTGTTGATAGTAACAACACTACATGATGCAGGTGGCACATGTAGTTTCCTTTTCATTCCTGTCTAATGCTTTGCTGTCATGTGGTCCACTGTTGTGGTATAAATGCAATATCTACATATGTGTGTATATGTATATGTGTGTATGTATATATATATATATATATATATATATATATATATATATATATGCATATATGTATACATATAATATATATGATATATGTAGATATAGAGAGATAGACATAGATATATACATATATGTCTGAGGACATCAGCACTATTGAATGTTTGTGCAGGATGATCTGTACGTGATAACCTCGGATGTATGTATATCTGCCATGGCGTTGTGGTAATGCACATCGTCTGTTGTGTGTAGGGTCCCGGGTTGTACTCATGTAGACACCGGTTATTTTGTTGCTGGGAAGACCATGGGACATCAAATACGGTGATAGTAAGGCACCTGTTACCAGTTGTGTACGGATCTGAGTGACACTAAGCAGTGGTTATTAATTTGGAGGTTCGGTATGGGTCATATAACTATTCATTAGAAGACTATACTATGCGAGGTTGACAATAGTGTATCCCATTTTTCCCCAGGGTGTGATTCTGATCCCTGGAGTGTATGTGTGTAGATAGCCGGGTGCAGGGCTTGAATATAGTTGACAGCATGGGAGGGGGGTCAGGCATACTGTACGTACATTGCACACCTGTGCCTCGGGAGTGCTCCTGCCTTAGCACACCTAAGCTAGGAGTGTGTCTATACCTGCCTGGTGACATTGGGAGGGACAAAAGCAGTAGTGGGGTAGTCAGGGTGAACAGGCTGCACAAACAGGTGATGATCAGCACAATCAGCAGATTACATGGCCAGCCCACACCTGAACAGTACGCTAATGTGAGCAAGCAGCATACACACAGGTTTCTTCCGCACTCTACACCACCGGTGTATACCTGTGGGGACATTTCACAACACAGTCCAACCAAATGAGAAGGGCTGCAGCAGGCAACATAGACCAACATGTGCAGGAGGCTGAGGGCAGTGAGGATGTGTATGCTGCCGAACAACCCTTACTGGGGTGACATAAGACTTTATAGACCCAGGGTGACTTACCAGGGGCTACATGAGCTGGGGATGGTGGAGCACTATGGGGTGGACAGAGACCTCCTACAGTGGCTTGTTGACCTGTGCCTGCCACACCTGACACATCAAACAGGCCGAGGGAAACCCATCACAGTGGACACCACGGTATGTGTTGGTCTAGGTATACTAGCCACAGGTACCTCCCACAGCACAAATGGGGATATCATGGGGATCTCACAGGCATCTGCATCCAGAGTATTGCACCAGTTCACAGATGCCATGTCAACACATGCTAGTGAGCACGTACATGTCCTCAACACACGTGATTAGTAGACCAGCAATATGCATCTCTTCAACCACATGGCTGACTACCCTGGGGTACTGGGTGCTATAGCCTGCACACATGTACACATCAAAGCAACACCCAGTGAGTGGGGTAGGGCCTACATTCACTGCAGGGGCATACCCTCCAACAGCTAGGCCATATGTGATGGCCAGGGCATTAGATTGAATGTGTGTGCTGTCTGCCATGGAAGCTATGATGATTCCGATATATGGAGTCTGACACAGCTATACCACACCTTTGCCAATATGGACATCCCCTACAGTCTCCTAGTGGGGGATGCTGGTTAACCACTGGAGTCATGGCTGATTAAACCCATCAGCAATACACACACACCTGAACACTCACACCATAATGAGGCAGATGCACAGGCAAGACATATAATTGAGCATGTGTTTGGGATGCTCAGGTCACGGTTCTGGTATCTGGATACTTCCGGTGGTGCCTAACAGTATTCACTAGCTACATTCACACAAATTGTTATGGTATTTGCTATGCTACACAATCTGATCCTGAAGTAACAGTTGCAGCAGGGACAGCATGGGGCAGGGCCACACGGCCCAACACCACTGCCAAGACCTGTACAGGCACAGTGTGACTTGGTGAAGGAACTACCTGAGCAGGGCCCAGTCGGCGACAGGGCCATGCACAGTATGACCTGCCCTTGGCAAAGAGGCAACACAAGGCATATGCACTGACACAGTAGGTACCCAGGGATTTCACCCTCTCTGACCCGCACACAGTACAATGGATGCCAAACATTACACTACCTGTGCTCGGCCATGTATAGGAGATGCACTGTGTGCATCTGACATAGGCAGCCCTCCAGCACCGTCCTCAGGTCCGGAACACCCCCAGGGTATGTCTATCGACCTAACAATTGGCAGTTGTATTAGAATGTGTCTTTACCCATTGCTATGGTATGTATGTGAGCATACAAGAGACTTTGGTGGCCGAATGTTAGGGCAGCAGACAGTACACGTCCATAGTGGCACCATGACATCTGTAGCACATACGGGGGTCACAATGGTAGCCAGTAGTACTCAGGGTGTCCTAACCCACTGCAGATTATGGGCTGAACATCATGTGTGTCCATACAGCCCACACACGTTCCATGCAGCTGGACAGGTGTGGACCAATACAGACAAATGATATACAGGGGCCTATGGATATGCCCAATGAATGACCCCAACCACCAGAGACACACACAGACTACAGCAGGCCAGCAGTTTGATGTAGGTTGTGAAAGCTAGGATGTCCAACACCACTATGCTGGTATTTAAAGCTGGGATTTGATGTACACTGGTATCCCTCCAAACAGCAATTTTGGTAGGTCCACACTCTGACATGGAGTACTTGGCATACACGTACAGAAGTGGCAGATGTGTACACTTGTCAGCTGTGCCCCCCTTCCAACGTACACATGTGAGAGTCATGTGCGCCACCCCCGGTGCTGTGTAGGACTGTGGATGCGGTTGGATGTCCCCCCATGCTATGCAGAAATGTAGCAACTGTCAATGCCGCATGACCATTAGCTACCCTGCAGACACAGCATGACACCTGTCTGTGTAGAACGGTAGGGTCGACAACACAGTACTGACTATCTGGACATGTGACACATGCGATGCAGTTGACCATACTTGGCATGCTCACACACATGACGGTATGATGGTAATGTCGGTCGACAACATGCGTAACCGTCATACTGGGCATGCTCACACACTGATACACAGGACGGCCAGGCCTGCAAACATCAGTGGTTCGGACATATCTGTCAGTACATTGTTATACTGTTGGATGACTGTGCTGTATGGTGTGTGTGTGTGGTCTATTGTCTGTACATATGCCATGGTGTATTGTTAATTCACATGAGCTATGTGCGCAGGGTACTGCTACCAACACGTGAATAGGATGGTTCTTTGTTTGCGGACAGAACGACGCCTTTGGATACGGAGTGGGTAAGGCAAATTCCAGCAGGTGTGAGCAGTTGTGCGTGGGTTTGCACAGTGTTTAGCACTGCTGACCTCTGGTTACAGCACATTATACCTGTTCAGACTCCACATTTCTTTGACAGTGCACTACTGGCATACTGGTAGACAAACACGCTTACACCTGCTCGCTCGCCGACATTTGTGCTTACATTTGTCACTCACGCTGGGTGTGTGCGATCCCTTGTGATGCGTATTACATCGGACTACATGACTACAGTATCGGGTATGTCTAACCATTTGGCGATGGCAGGCGTTCGACTGTACGGACTCTGCAGCCTGTCCAGTGACATAATCATATTATATGCGTGTTCCTCATACGATCTGCTCCCATCTGCCTGATACATGGAAACTGATACTCTGCAATGCTGACATGTGAATGTTATTTTGTTAACGCAGCTGTCCGCCGGGTCATGCTACCGCATACCTACTGTACGTTTTCCACCTTTCAGATTTCACGACGGGAGACTGTAGGAGTAACACCTTTCCCACTTTGCATGGGACAGTCCCTCATTAGGCATAGGTCATGTGACAATACTCTAGCCATTGCAACTGTCCTGATTAGGGGACATTCTTATATTCTATGTGTCTGTAATAGTTGCTTGTTACAGGTCTTGTATACCTGACACGTTGATATGTTATATGAAGTAGCATAAGCAACTTGACTGCTGCTAGACTACGCTTTGATTTGTGCTGATATGTATATTTCTGTACTATGCATGGCTGTAGGTATGTTCTGAGCTGGTACGTCTGACATTTCTACAGAGCAGGTCCCACTTTGGCCATTCAGAATGGTGGCGGCCCTATAGGTCCTATATATAGGTCCTATATGTAGAGCTATCACATGTGTCAAGGCAACACATACCCACAGCCAGTAGTAAACTGACGTCCTCAATGGTTTGCATACGTTAAGGTTATTCATGTAGCATTATAATTGCTAATACTGTTTCCTATTACATGTAGCTGTTTCTGATACAACATATTCATTTCTGACACCACTATACACAATATATGGCCTCCTTTCCCGAACTCACAGGCCATGTGCCATAACATTCATTTTGCAGGACACAACTGCCCAGACGGGTGTGTCCCTCAAAGGCGTACGGGTGGTAAACCTCATATATTATGCTATCATCTACCTAAGGTGGTCAGCAAATTATGCACTTTCCGTCACTAGCAGACCTCACATACCAATGGGGGAGAATGATAACTGTATCAGGAACACTGCATAACACCCTGTGGGACACATTTAGACGATTGGTTCTATTAACCAGACACATTGACAGTCACAGAGCATATGTATTCATTCACGTTTGTCGAGGTACATGCTGTTTATGACTCATACATGTTGTCATCTGTCATTACCTGTATTCTGCCACCTGTCCACCTAATATCACTAGTTCCGGAAGTGTCTAGTTGGACTTTGTTAC